>NC_087536.1:2362481-2639481 GCF_963921805.1 Phalacrocorax carbo | reverse complement strand
CCTCTAGCACCGCTCCTCCAGCTGGCAGCCATCCCACACTCCTAGGTGCAGAGGGACCTCACTGCTGAGCTCAGGGCAGGGTCAGGGCTCCGGAGCTGGCAGCGCCCAGTGCCACCCAGGAAAGCAGGGCACCCTGGCAGCTGGAGGCTGAGCAGGGTGTGCCCGCTCCTCACTCACACGCTTCAGCCACAGCTCGTGTGCTGGGGCAGCACGGCATTCGCTACCCTTCACAAAGAGCCACGGCAGGCGGGCTGGCTTGGCTGAACGTGGCTGAAGAGCGCCTGTGCCCCGAGGGGCGCCTTTTGCCGAAGGCATCTTGGGCATAAGGTGGCCGGGCCAGAGTTCTTTCTTCTTTGACTTTCTATAGCATTCTTCCTCTGAAGGTGCCGGGGTGGGGGCGGGTGGGGCAGAAGAAAGGAAGAAACACCATTCCTTGCTGTCAGGACTAAAGGCTCCAAGGAAGCTGAGCAGAAGCAGGTGCCGGAGCTCGGCCTCAGGATGGCAGCAGGACCCCCTGGCCGAATCGCCAGCTCCTCTCAGGCTGGTGACACCTGCCAACTTGCTGACGAGGCGCTCTGCCCCATCACCCAGAGCTAACGTTAGGTGAGGAAGGGGCGAAGCACGACCAGAGCCACTACTGACCCCCGGGAGACACCGCTACGTCCTGGCCTTGCGCTGGGCTTGCTGCCACCGAGCGGCACCCTCTGGGCCCGGCCGTTCAGCCCCTTTCAGTCCCGCCCGCTGTCGGCTCATCCAGCCCACTTCCATTCGAGTGGCTCCAACGCCGTGTTTAGAAAGAAGAGACTGCAAGATGGGCGCACGCAAGCACACAGCTTTCAAAATCCCACGCCACAAACCTCCCACGCTGGCTATTTCCGCCAATTGCCCCAAAGCCTCCAGACAAGAAAACACCCCGTAAGCTCACGCCTGCAAGGCCAACGACTGTTTTTAATTCCGGATTTGGCTTTGCTGCCCATTGCCTCCCAGCGAGCGCTGTTTTTTGCAAGGCGATCCCAAAAGCTGAACGCAGGCTAGAGCTCTTCCTCGAGGGACCTGTGGGCAGGCGTGCCAGCCGGCAGAGCCGTCCAGCTCTCTGGAAGCTCTCTTTGAGTCCTTCCTGGCCAGAGGCAGATCTGGGAGGAGAGACAGGGTGGGCTGCCGGCACCCTTTGTGCAGCTTGGTCCCTGCTGGGGGCGGTCTGGCTGCTTCCTGGATTATTCTTCCTCCTCTTCGGCATTGCGGCAGTCAGATGCTGCGCTCCTCCCGCATCCAGGGTCACAATCTGCCCCCGCCACCGCTGCAGCGCCCCGAGTGCCTGTCCCACCTGCATCTCTCGACTGCTGAGACCCTCCTCCTCCTGCCCCTCTCCCTCTCCCTGCCCCTGCTAAGGGCTCCTAGTCCATGGTGACCACAAACAGGCTGTGGGGATCATAGCCGTGCCGTGGGGATCTGCTCCCCACTCCGGGCTCCGCTGAGTTTGCTCCCAAGCAGCCCTGGCTGCGGGAGCCCCCTTGGAGCCGGCGTTGGAGGGCCTCGGGAGCTGCATCGCCTCTTGGGGCTCGGGCACAACGCGGAGGACTTGTTCTCTCCCTCTTCCTCTTGCGTGCTGAGCGGCGGCGCCCCGTGTGCTCCACAGGGGGGCTGTGGATATCATTGCCCCGCTGACAGCATCTTCTCTGCTCCCTCTGCTTTGGCAGGCTCTGCTCCTGAGCAGCACTGGCTGCGCGAGCTGACTGGCAGCTGCTCTTGGAGGGCCCTGGAGCTGCGCCGTGCCTGGGAGCGCAGTCAACACTCGCAGGGCTAGTTCTCTTCCTCCTCCCTGCTGAGTGCTCGTAGTCCGTGGGGTCCACGACCCAGCTGCGGAGATCCCTGCCCCACTGCGGCGATCTGCTCCGGGGCCTCTCCCTGCCACCCTTCCTCTGGGAAGAAGGGCTCGCTCCACGCTCCTCCTCCTTGCTGCCCTCCTGCATGGTGTGCAGCAGATGGCCCGAGGGCGGAGAGCAGACCAGGCAGTCAGCTTTCCTTCTGGACACCAGCCTTGTCAAGCTGCAGAAGAAGCGATGCCAGCAGAAGCCCACGCAGGAGGCAATGCTGAGCCTGCCTGGCCAGATGGGGCCCAGCCAGCCTGCAGATGCCTCCCGTGCACCTGCCCAGGTGGGCTGGCTGGTGCTGGCTCTTGCGGAGGAGCCGCTGTCCCCTGGAGAGTCCTCCATGCCCGCTGCCACGTCCTGCAAGGAGAGCTGGGATAGGGTCCTGCCCTTCCCTCCTCAAGGGAGCAGAGCCGCGGGAAGCCCCAGAAGGTGCCTGAGGGGACAGCGAAGGGCCTTCCAGAGCCTCTCCTGGAGGGCTGCAGAGGCGGAAGGGCCAAAGGCGCACCAATGGGACGGATCTAGGGGGGGTGCTTTGAGAGGGAGCAGCGTCGCAACTGTCAACAGCGGTGCCGCGTGCCAGGGAAAAGAGAGCGATGCCAAGATGCCAGAAAGAAGCCCACTGCCCACGTGCTGCCCTCAGCCACCTCCCCGGGGTTACCTTGGTCTGTCGAGGCTCACCCTCTGCTCCCACAGAACCCACTTGCTTCCTGCTGGACCCCCACAGGCTGAGGAAGGAAGGGGCATACGATGGTGCCGGTGAGGAAGCAGCCATTTCGCCAGCTTTCCGATCAGAGCACCTGGAGAATAAAAACAAAGAGAGGCATCTCTCTTTAGGGCTCTTCTTGCAGCCTCCTCTCGGCTTCAGTCCTTTTGTGGGAGCGGTTTCTACGACAGAGGGAAGATGCAACCAGGGCCGCAAATGGCATTCTGGCAAGTTCAGCTGGGGTCTTCCCCAATCCCCCTGTCGGAGCAAGGCCTCGTCTTTATAACCCCTATGGCCTCCATTTCATAGAATCGTAGAATCATCAGGCAGTTTGGACTGGAAGGGACCTGAAAGATCACCTCGTTCCACCTCCCCTGCCCTGGCCACAGACACCTTCCACCAGACCACGTTGCTCAAAGCCCCGTCCAGCCTGGCCTCCAACACCTCCCGGGAGAGGGCACCTACAGCTTCCCTGGGCAACCTGTGCCAGGGCCTCGCCACCCTCACCCTCAAGGATTTCTTCCTAACAGAGAGCTAACCAAAACCTACCCTCCCTCGCTTTCAAACCGGTGCCCCTCTTCCTACCACCACACTCCCTGATAAAGAGTCCCTCCCCACCTCGCCTGTAGGCCCCCTTTAAGTACTCTTCCCTACGTCAGCCAGCTTCACAGAGCAGGCAAGCAGCACTTTGCACCAGGGCAGCAGCCTAAAGCCCGCTAGGGAAAGATAACCACTGACGTGGGGTAGCTCAGCTCTGACAGCGCTGAATGGGGCGGCCTGTACTCGCTCTCCTGTGAGAGAAACGCTCGGGGGGATGAGAAGAAAATCAGCACAAACCAGGAGAGGAAACCGATTCTAAACAGGTTTTAGTACCGCTTGTTATTTATTACCTGATGTAAAACAGCAGATACGCTTGCTGCCTGAGCACGGTGTCGATGCCACAACGATCCACAGACTCATCGTCCATCTTATACCACGCTCCGCTGCTGGCCTGCAAAGAAAGGCGTCGGTATCTGGAGATGAACGGCACGGTGCCTCCACCAACCCAGGCAGAGAACTGCAGAACCAAGAGAAAGCCAAAACCAACCCAGCCCAGCCCCTAAGGAGACCTTCTCGCCAAGACCCTCGGCTGCCAGTAACACTGCCGTGAAAGCGTGTCTTCGGCAGGGTAGATTTTGCCCTGCCTTGCTAGGCAGGACGTCCCTCTTTACCTTTGTGTAGCAGAAATAGTGTCCGTGATAACAGCTGGGACCGCGGTGCACCACGACAGCATATAAGGAGTAGAGGAGGGGCTCCCCAGCTGCGTGAGACGTGTACGGGCGAAGGTCCAAGTACTCGGGGTACTCCACAACCTACGGAGAGAGCAAGAGGGCTCAGAAGCCATCCTGAAATACTGCGTGAACTAGCCTTCCAAGACTAAGGGCTAGAGGCGTAGAAAGACATCTCTGGGGCTGACGGCAACTCGGCGCTCCCTAAAGCTACGGGGCGTGGTTTGGGTGGCAGGAAACTGTTCTCGGCCAAAGCAGCTCTGCCGGAGCAGGGCACGTGCTTCTCCTCCCGCGGGAACTCTCCTCTCCTGGCAAGGGACCGCAAAGACCTCAACGCCAACAGCCGGCGAAAGGCCCCGCTGCTTTGGGAAACCCCCTGCGCCAGGAAGAGGAGGTTGCGCTCCAGCTGCGTACACACCTTGCTGATCTTCCCGCCGGTGAAATCGTCAAACCTTTTCAGGCACACCGTGAGAACCATGGGCGCGCGATGGATTGTAAACCTCTTGGAGGCGGCGACCATCCTCTCACACCTTGGAAGCAAGCACAGAGGCGAGGGCTGAAACGCACCCTGCGATGCAGCCTTTCTTCCCCCCGGAAGGCCAGACAACCCTTCCCGTCTCACACATCCTTGCGCTATTTTAAAACTATTCAGCACTGTAAGGCCACGCTAAAGCCAGCTGCATCGTCTCCTTGTGCGTTAAGCCTACACGAAACGACGGCTTATGCTCGGCGACACGCAGCACCTTCACGCAGGATCTAGTACGATTAGGACGTTAGCGTTCATCTTACTGGCTACACCGATAGCAGTTTTCGCCCTCCAGCCGCTCAGGTCGGACAAAGCCCTCCAGAGCACCGGTGACAGAAGAGGCTGCCTGGAGGAGTGAGAAAGGAGAGCACTGAGCTGCGGGAAACACCCTCACCCAAACACCTCCTAGGAGTTTACGCAAAAACCTAGCTAGACGACGCTGAGGAGACCCGCCCTCAGCCTGCAAGCAGCGTCCGGAAGGAGACGGGACGAGCCTTTGGGGCTGAACATCGCCCTCCTTCCCAAGGGATTCCCAAGGCTACCGAGAGCCACCTCTCTGTGGCGCTGCACAGTTCAGCTACCGAGGGTGTGCAGGGTCACCACCAAGGAAAACAATACCACCCGCCAGGCCAGGAGCCAGACGGCTGCTGAGGGAGGGCAAAGGGAAGAAGGCTGAGAGGACGTCCAGGGTGCAGAGAGGACAATTCCCACTCGCCCGCCTTCAAGCCAGCACCCACAGGCAGACCGCTGCCACGGCCTCCCCAGAGGGACTCGGGCCATTCCGCTTCCCGCCCACCACCAAGCTCTCTTCGGGTCACAGGAGGCGTTGTTAAGCCAACCGCGTTGATTCTGGAAAGCTACAGGGGCCTTGGGATGCCCCGAAGCACAAGCGACAAGCCCTCTTACTTTCACGTCCAAAGGAACGTCCAGGAAGGCCTCGTAGGAACTGGAAACTGCCTTGCAGCTCAAGCACGTGACTGGAAGGCAAACCGAAACGCTCAGCGATAGGGGAGGTCGACCGTGCCCGTTCATGCTCCTCCTACCTACTGCGCCAGTCAGACGTACAGCTGTTTATCACAGGCAGCAGGCAGAAGGGCACAGCCAGTCCCAAGGGGAACAACAGGTGGGGAGCAGTACCTCTGGATCTCAGAGAGCCCCCAAAGATTTGATGGACGACGGTAGTCGATTGGGAAGAGATGTCCAAGCTGGAAAGAAACGGTAAGGGGCAGAGAGTCACCTCCTCCAGGAGTTTTACTTGGCCTGAAAACCCTGGGCGTAGGTTCTCCTTGATGGGAGCACCTCAAGGAGTCCAAAGGGCTCGGGAGCATTGGAAAGGCAATTTGCTTGTGCTTACTCGCTGCTTCCGCTCAGGCAAGCGCTCTGCATGGCATCGACAGCAAGGCGGAGGAACTCGTGGGCGTCTTCCTGCACGCCCAGCTGGAAATGTTCTCCTATGCCTAAGAAAGAGGAAGTTAGTCCTTCTCTCCTCCGCGAACAGACGGAGACATGGCAAAGCACCTGAAACGACTTACATGTCAGAACGCTGACGACACCCCAGGGCTCGATGGCACTGCCTGAGGAACGCAAGACGCTGTTCACGTGCGCTTCCATCCTGCACATCACGCAGACGCCTTGCTGACGACCTGAAGAGGGAGGTGGGAGGGAAGCAAGCTTCTCCGCTTAGCAAAATAGCCATAGCAACGGGAAACCTCACGCAGACCTTGGAGTCCCAGGAGCGGCCTCCACCCCTCCCAAGGCCCCCACGTCCCAACAAGCCCAGGACATTCGAGTGCGCAGAAGACACTCTTCAGAAGGACGCTGCTTCGCTGACAGAGCCTGTCTGTGCCACAGGCAAAGAGGGTTTAACTTGCAGGAGCTGGGACCAAGACGCGGGGCTACAAAGAGGCGCCTTTCTGAAGGGGAAAGAGACACCTGGACAGGACAAGCGGCTTCTGGGCTTGAGTGTTCAAAGACGACCAACTCGGCGGGTTGAGAAAGGAGGGCGGCTTTGCTCCTAAGCTGAATTCCAGGTGCTGGGAACCCTTGGCAAGTGCCCAACGAACGAGGAGCTGTTCATCAAAGTACTCACACGACTGGCTGTGCTCCCGAGAGAGCAGGTAGTTGGCCAGAGGGGGTGTGTAGGTCAGGCACTGCAGGATGGAGTTGAGGAAGCACGTATTGCCCAGGTTGTGGAGTCCCGCTCCAGCTCCCTGTCGGCGCTGCCAGGCCAGGCAAATCTTCTCCGGGGGAAAGAGGACCCTTTCTGGAGGAGCCATTCCCTCGACAAGGACTGCAGGGAAACGACATTGGGGAAGAGGTGAGAAGGCAGCCCTGCTGCTGTCAGACCTTTCTGCCAGCAAGGACACCTTTCAGTGTCTTGTGCCTAGCGGCAGAGGAGTGACACAAGGTGCTTTCCTGTCTCTAATGGAGAACACCTGGGTAAGCCTGGCTGCTAGCAGGAAAGCGCCCCAGGATTCGCCCTAGGCTCTCAGCACACCAGCAGGCAGGGATGGAGCCCCAGCCGCGCCCGTTGCCTTTGGCGTTGGCAAAGGCCGAGCCTGCTGGCGAAGCCGCTACTCACAGGAGTCGTTCCCCGTTGCGGCCATCGCTCCTCTCGGGAACAGAGGGGAAGGCTCCGGATGGCAAAGGACGTCGGGAGGCGCTCCAGAGAGAGAGCGGCGCCGAGCCTGCCGCCTGATTGCAAAGAAATAACTGCAGCTCAGCAAAAGGATTTAAAAAAGCGCCACACGAAACCCACAGAACGGTATCTGCCCTCAAATCTCTTTCGGTGGTGCTCGGAACTGCGGCAGAGCTGCAGGCTGACGCCTTTCCCAGCGCTGTCCCAGGGCCCCAGTCCACAGCACCTTCAAAGGCCCTTGGGAAAGGCTCCAATGCACGGCACCTTCTCTGAAGAGGACCTGCTGCTGGCCTGTGGCCAGCGTTAGCAACACAGCCCGCCGCCTCTCTAGCCCACGCTTTCCCACCTTGCGTGCAGGAGCGACCGGCTTTGGGCTGCTGCTTGAGCAGCTCCCGCTGCCGTGCTCCTCCTCTGCCAGCCTTCCTACCGCAGCACTCAGGGTGGGCTTCTCGTCCTTCTAGGCTGAGCCCAACGCCTCATGCTGCACTGCCACCCCCCCACCCCCTACTTGCCCCTCCTAGGATACGGCAAAGAAAGAACAACTGCCAAACAGCAGCGCTACCCATAGCCCACGTGTGGCCAGCCTACAAAGGTGCGATGGCTCAGCCTAGGGCTGGCAAGGTACAGACCAGCCTCTCCTTTCATCCCACAGCGACCTACTCTGCCATCTGCCCTGCAAGTCACGTCACGGTTACCTTTGAGAGAGGAGGGAAGCTGGGCAGAAGTGGGCAGGAAACGAGGAATGCTTGGAAAAAAGGAGCCGCGCGAGCAGCAAAGGCAGGAGCCGAGTTGTCCCGAAGGCCAGCTCAGCCCAACTGGCCTTCGCTGGCCCGCTCCTCAGGATCACAGGCCCTGGCCGGGTGAGCTCACAAGCGCCGGGCGGGTGCCGCATCACCGCCCCTTTGTGACACGGGGACGCACGGGGACGCGCTGCGGCCAGCAGCCGCCACAGCCCGGGCACCTCCTGTAGCCAGCAGCTGGCAGCCCCCGGGCTTCCCCACGCGCTGCTGCCCAAGCGCCGTCTGTCCGCCGGCAGAGCTCCCACCTCTTCGCCGAGCCACACAGCCAGACGGACGAAGCGCTGGCCAGGCCTGGAAGCGCTCCTGCTCGCACCTTTGCCTGCCACCTGCGCTCGCTGAGGCTTTCCTTTCTGCTCTGCCCAGCTACAGGACTGTGTCCGTGACACTGGTGTAGCAAAGCACCCGGGCTCTCGCAGCTTCTTTTCCAAGGAGTTTGAGCTGCCCCCCACCAGGTACAGCCACAGCCTGACTCTGAACGAGAGCTACCAAAGAAACGCCCTCAGCAACTGCGCTGCATTGACCTTGGCTGCCTCTCTCACCCTCCAGCTCCCCAAAACATTGGTGGGCAGCGCCTTAGCACCTGGATTCACCCCTTGACCTGCTCGGAGCCCAGGGAGCATTGCTTCCAGCGCACGCTGGGGCCCTGCCACAGCAGCACTAGCAGGCTCCAGAGCCCTTTCCCTGGCACCAGCCAGCAGCCAAGCGCCGCATTCAATGCTCACGCCACAAGCTCACCGAGCGGGACAAAGGCAGCTTTGCTTCCAAGCCTCCTCTAGCACCGCTCCTCCAGCTGGCAGCCATCCCACACTCCTAGGTGCAGAGGGACCTCACTGCTGAGCTCAGGGCAGGGTCAGGGCTCCGGAGCTGGCAGCGCCCAGTGCCACCCAGGAAAGCAGGGCACCCTGGCAGCTGGAGGTTGAGCAGGGTGTGCCCGCTCCTCACTCACACGCTTCAGCCACAGCTCGTGTGCTGGGGCAGCACGGCATTCGTTACCCTTCACAAAGAGCCACGGCAGGCGGGCTGGCTTGGCTGAACGTGGCTGAAGAGCGCCTGTGCCCCGAGGGGCGCCTTTTGCCGAAGGCATCTTGGGCATAAGATGGCCGGGCCAGAGATCTTTCTTCTTTGACTTTCTATAGCATTCTTCCTCTGAAGGTGCCGGGGTGGGGGCGGGCGGGGCAGAAGAAAGGAAGAAACACCATTCCTTGCTGTCAGGACTAAAGGCTCCAAGGAAGCTGAGCAGAAGCAGGTGCCGGAGCTCGGCCTCGGGATGGCAGCAGGACCCCCTGGCCGAATCGCCAGCTCCTCTCGGGCTGGTGACACCTGCCAACTTGCTGAGGAGGCGCTCTGCCCCATCACCCAGAGCTAACGTTAGGTGAGGAAGGGGCGAAGCACGACCAGAGCCACTATTGACCCCCGGGAGACACCGCTACGTCCTGGCCTTGCGCTAGGCTTGCTGCCACCGAGCGGCACCCTCTGGGCCCGGCCGTTCAGCCCCTTTCAGTCCCGCTCGCTGTCGGCTCATCCAGCCCACTTCCATTCGAGTGGCTCCAACGCCGTGTTTAGAAAGAAGAGACTGCAAGACGGGCGCACGCAAGCACACAGCTTTCAAAATCCCACGCCACAAACCTCCCACGCTGGCTATTTCCGCCAATTGCCCCAAAGCCTCCAGAGAAGAAAACACCCCGTAAGCTCACGCCTGCAAGGCCAACGACTGTTTTTAATTCCGGATTTGGCTTTGCTGCCCATTGCCTCCCAGCGAGCGCTGTTTTTTGCAAGGCGATCCCAAAAGCTGAACGCAGGCTAGAGCTCTTCCTCGAGGGACCTGTGGGCAGGCGTGCCAGCCGGCAGAGCCGTCCAGCTCTCTGGAAGCTCTCTTTGAGTCCTTCCTGGCCAGAGGCAGATCTGGGAGGAGAGACAGGGTGGGCTGCCGGCACCCTTTGTGCAGCTTGGTCCCTGCTGGGGGCGGTCTCGCTGCTTCCTGGATTATTCTTCCTCCTCTTCGGCATTGCGGCAGTCAGATGCTGCGCTCCTCCCGCATCCAGGGTCACAATCTGCCCCCGCCACCGCTGCAGCACCCCGAGTGCCTGTCCCACCTGCATCTCTCGACTGCTGAGACCCTCCTCCTCCTGCCCCTCTCCCTCTCCCTGCCCCTGCTAAGGGCTCCTAGTCCATGGTGACCACAAACAGGCTGTGGGGATCATAGCCGTGCCGTGGGGATCTGCTCCCCACTCCGCGCTCCGCTGAGTTTGCTCCCAAGCAGCCCTGGCTGCGGGAGCCCCCTTGGAGCCGGCGTTGGAGGGCCTCGGGAGCTGCATCGCCTCTTGGGGCTCCGGCACAACGCAGAGGAATTGTTCTCTACCTCTTCCTCTTGCGTGCTGAGCGGCGGCGCCCCGTGTGCTCCACAGGGGGGCTGTGGATATCATTGCCCCGCTGACAGCATCTTCTCTGCTCTTTCTGCTTTGGCAGGCTCTGCTCCTGAGCAGCACTGGCTGCGCGAGCTGACTGGCAGCTGCTCTTGGAGGGCCCGGGAGCTGCGCCGTGCCTGGGAGCGCAGTCAACACTCGCAGGGCTAGTTCTCTTCCTCCTCCCTGCTGAGTGCTCGTAGTCCGTGGGGTCCACGACCCAGCTGCGGAGATCCCTGCCCCACTGCGGCGATCTGCTCCGGGGCCTCTCCCTGCCACCCTTCCTCTGGGAAGAAGGGCTCGCTCCACGCTCCTCCTCCTTGCTGCCCTCCTGCATGGTGTGCAGCAGACGGCCCGAGGGCGGAGAGCAGACCAGGCAGTCAGCTTTCCTTCTGGACACCAGCCTTGTCAAGCTGCAGAAGAAGCGATGCCAGCAGAAGCCCACGCAGGAGGCAATGCTGAGCCTGCCTGGCCAGATGGGGCCCAGCCAGCCTGCAGATGCCTCCCGTGCACCTGCCCAGGTGGGCTGGCTGGTGCTGGCTCTTGCGGAGGAGCCGCTGTCCCCTGGAGAGTCCTCCATGCCCGCTGCCACGTCCTGCAAGGAGAGCTGGGATAGGGTCCTGCCCTTCCCTCCTCAAGGGAGCAGAGCCGCGGGAAGCCCCAGAAGGTGCCTGAGGGGACAGCTAAGGGCCTTCCAGAGCCTCTCCTGGAGGGCTGCAGAGGCGGAAGGGCCAAAGGCGCACCAATGGGACGGATCTAGGGGGGGTGCTTTGAGAGGGAGCAGCGTCGCAACTGTCAACAGCGGTGCCGCGTGCCAGGGAAAAGAGAGCGATGCCAAGATGCCAGAAAGAAGCCCGCTGCCCACGTGCTGCCCTCAGCCACCTCCCCGGGGTTACCTTGGTCTGTCGAGGCTCACCCTCTGCTCCCACAGAACCCACTTGCTTCCTGCTGGACCCCCACAGGCTGAGGAAGGAAGGGGCATACGATGGTGCCGGTGAGGAAGCAGCCATTTCGCTAGGTTTCGGATCAGAGCACCTGGAGAATAAAAACAAAGAGAGGCATCTCTCTTTAGGGCTCTTCTTGCAGCCTCCTCTCGGCTTCAGTCCTTTTGTGGGAGCGGTTTCTACGACAGAGGGAAGATGCGACCAGGGCCGCAAATGGCATTCTGGCAAGTTCAGCTGGGGTCTTCCCCAATCCCCCTGTCGGAGCAAGGCCTCGTCTTTATAACCCCTATGGCCTCCATGTCATAGAATCGTAGAATCATCAGGCAGTTTGGACTGGAAGGGACCTGAAAGATCACCTCGTTCCACCTCCCCTGCCCTGGGCACAGACACCTTCCACCAGACCACGTTGCTCAAAGCCCCGTCCAGCCTGGCCTCCAACACCTCCCGGGAGAGGGCACCTACAGCTTCCCTGGGCAACCTGTGCCAGGGCCTCGCCACCCTCACCCTCAAGGATTTCTTCCTAACAGAGAGCTAACCAAAACCTACCCTCCCTCGCTTTCAAACCGGTGCCCCTCTTCCTACCACCACACTCCCTGATAAAGAGTCCCTCCCCACCTCGCCTGTAGGCCCCCTTTAAGTACTCTTCCCTACGTCAGCCAGCTTCACAGAGCAGGCAAGCAGCACTTTGCACCAGGGCAGCAGCCTAAAGCCCGCTAGGGAAAGATAACCACTGACGTGGGGTAGCTCAGCTCTGACAGCGCTGAATGGGGCGGCCTGTACTCGCTCTCCTGTGAGAGAAACGCTCGGGGGGATGAGAAGAAAATCAGCACAAACCAGGAGAGGAAACCGATTCTAAACAGGTTTTAGTACCGCTTGTTATTTATTACCTGATGTAAAACAGCAGATACGCTTGCTGCCTGAGCACGGTGTCGATGCCACAACGATCCACAGACTCATCGTCCATCTTATACCATGCTCCGCTGCTGGCCTGCAAAGAAAGGCGTCGGTATCTGGAGATGAACGGCACGGTGCCTCCACCAACCCAGGCAGAGAACTGCAGAACCAAGAGAAAGCCAAAACCAACCCAGCCCAGCCCCTAAGGAGACCTTCTCGCCAAGACCCTCGGCTGCCATTAACACTGCCGTGAAAGCGTGTCTTCGGCAGGGTAGATTTTGCCCTGCCTTGCTAGGCAGGACGTCCCTCTTTACCTTTGTGTAGCAGAAATAGTGTCCGTGATAACAGCTGGGACCGCGGTGCACCACAACAGCATATAAGGAGTAGAGGAGCGGCTCCCCAGCCGTGTGAGACATGTACGGGCGAAGATCCAAGTACTCGGGGTACTCCACAACCTACGGAGAGAGCAAGAGGGCTCAGAAGCCATCCTGAAATACTACGTGAAGTAGCCTTCCAAGACTAAGGGCTAGAGGCGTAGAAAGACATCTCTGGGGCTGACGGCAACTCGGCGCTCCCTAAAGCTACGGGGCGTGGTTTGGGTGGCAGGAAACTGTTCTCGGCCAAAGCAGCTCTGCCGGAGCAGGGCACGCGCTTCTCCTCCCGCGGGAACTCTCCTCTCCTGGCAAGGGACCGCAAAGACCTCAACGCCAACAGCCGGCGAAAGGCCCCGCTGCTTTGGGAAACCCCCTGCGCCAGGAAGAGGAAGTTGCGCTCCAGCTGCGTACACACCTTGCTGATCTTCCCGCCGGTGAAATCGTCAAACCTTTTCAGGCACACCGTGAGAACCATGGGCGCGCGATGGATTGTAAACCTCTTGGAGGCGGCGACCATCCTCTCACACCTTGGAAGCAAGCACAGAGGCGAGGGCTGAAACGCACCCTGCGACGCAGCCTTTCTTCCCCCCGGAAGGCCAGACAACCCTTCCCGTCTCACACATCCTTGCGCTATTTTAAAACTATTCAGCTCTGTAAGGCCACGCTAAAGCCAGCCACGTCGTCTCCTTGTGCGTTCAGCCTACACGAAACGACGGCTTATGCTCGGCGACACGCAGCACCTTCACGCAGGATCTAGTACGATTAGGACGTTAGCGTTCATCTTACTGGCTACACCGATAGCAGTTTTCGCCCTCCAGCCGCTCAGGTCGGACAAAGCCCTCCAGAGCACCGGTGACAGAAGAGGCTGCCTGGAGGAGTGAGAAAGGAGAGCACTGAGCTGCGGGAAACACCCTCACCCAAACACCTCCTAGGAGTTTACGCAAAAACCTAGCTAGACGACGCTGAGGAGACCCGCCCTCAGCCTGCAAGCAGCGTCCGGAAGGAGACGGGACGAGCCTTTGGGGCTGAACATCGCCCTCCTTCCCAAGGGATTCCCAAGGCTACCGAGAGCCACCTCTCTGTGGCGCTGCACAGTTCAGCTACCGAGGGTGTGCAGGGTCACCACCAAGGAAAACAATACCACCCGCCAGGCCAGGAGCCAGACGGCTGCTGAGGGAGGGCAAAGGGAAGAAGGCTGAGAGGACGTCCAGGGTGCAGAGAGGACAATTCCCACTCGCCCGGCTTCAAGCCAGCACCCACAGGCAGACCGCTGCCACGGCCTCCCCAGAGGGACTCGGGCCATTCCGCTTCCCGCCCACCACCAAGCTCTCTTCGGGTCACAGGAGGCGTTGTTAAGCCAACCGCGTTGATTCTGGAAAGCTACAGGGGCCTTGGGATGCCCCGAAGCACAAGCCACAAGCCCTCTTACTTTCACGTCCAAAGGAACATCCAGGAAGGCCTCGTAGGAACTGGAAACTGCCTTGCAGCTCAAGCACGTGACTGGAAGGCAAACCGAAACGCTCAGCGATAGGGGAGGTCGACCGTGCCCGTTCATGCTCCTCCTACCTACTGCGCCAGTCAGACGTACAGCTGTTTATCACAGGCAGCAGGCAGAAGGGCACAGCCAGTCCCAAGGGGAACAACAGGTGGGGAGCAGTACCTCTGGATCTCAGAGAGCCCCCAAAGATTTGATGGACGACGGTAGTCGATTGGGAAGAGATGTCCAAGCTGGAAAGAAACGGTAAGGGGCAGAGAGTCACCTCCTCCAGGAGTTTTACTTGGCCTGAAAACCCTGGGCGTAGGTTCTCCTTGATGGGAGCACCTCAAGGAGTCCAAAGGGCTCGGGAGCATTGGAAAGGCAATTTGCTTGTGCTTACTCGCTGCTTCCGCTCAGGCAAGCGCTCTGCATGGCATCGACAGCAAGGCGGAGGAACTCGTGGGCGTCTTCCTGCACGCCCAGCTGGAAATGTTCTCCTATGCCTAAGAAAGAGGAAGTTAGTCCTTCTCTCCTCCGCGAACAGACGGAGACATGGCAAAGCACCTGAAACGACTTACATGTCAGAACGCTGACGACACCCCAGGGCTCGATGGCACTGCCTGAGGAACGCAAGACGCTGTTCACGTGCGCTTCCATCCTGCACATCACGCAGACGCCTTGCTGACGACCTGAAGAGGGAGGTGGGAGGGAAGCAAGCTTCTCCGCTTAGCAAAATAGCCATAGCAACGGGAAACCTCACGCAGACCTTGGAGTCCCAGGAGCGGCCTCCACCCCTCCCAAGGCCCCCACGTCCCAACAAGCCCAGGACATTCGAGTGCGCAGAAGACACTCTTCAGAAGGACGCTGCTTCGCTGACAGAGCCTGTCTGTGCCACAGGCAAAGAGGGTTTAACTTCCAGGAGCTGGGACCAAGACGCGGGGCTACAAAGAGGCGCCTTTCTGAAGGGGAAAGAGACACCTGGACAGGACAAGCGGCTTCTGGGCTTGAGTGGTCAAAGACGACCAACTCGGCGGGTTGAGAAAGGAGGGCGGCTTTGCTCCTAAGCTGAATTCCAGGTGCTGGGAACCCTTGGCAAGTGCCCAACGAACGAGGAGCTGTTCATCAAAGTACTCACACGACTGGCTGTGCTCCCGAGAGAGCAGGTAGTTGGCCAGAGGGGGTGTGTAGGTCAGGCACTGCAGGATGGAGTTGAGGAAGCACGTATTGCCCAGGTTGTGGAGTCCCGCTCCAGCTCCCTGTCGGCGCTGCCAGGCCAGGCAAATCTTCTCCGGGGGAAAGAGGACCCTTTCTGGAGGAGCCATTCCCTCGACAAGGACTGCAGGGAAACGACATTGGGGAAGAGGTGAGAAGGCAGCCCTGCTGCTGTCAGACCTTTCTGCCAGCAAGGACACCTTTCAGTGTCTTGTGCCTAGCGGCAGAGGAGTGACACAAGGTGCTTTCCTGTCTCTAATGGAGAACACCTGGGTAAGCCTGGCTGCTAGCAGGAAAGCGCCCCAGGATTCGCCCTAGGCTCTCAGCACACCAGCAGGCAGGGATGGAGCCCCAGCCGCGCCCGTTGCCTTTGGCGTTGGCAAAGGCCGAGCCTGCTGGCGAAGCCGCTACTCACAGGAGTCGTTCCCCGTTGCGGCCATCGCTCCTCTCGGGAACAGAGGGGAAGGCTCCGGATGGCAAAGGACGTCGGGAGGCGCTCCAGAGAGAGAGCGGCGCCGAGCCTGCCGCCTGATTGCAAAGAAATAACTGCAGCTCAGCAAAAGGATTTAAAAAAGCGCCACACGAAACCCACAGAACGGTATCTGCCCTCAAATCTCTTTCGGTGGTGCTCGGAACTGCGGCAGAGCTGCAGGCTGACGCCTTTCCCAGCGCTGTCCCAGGGCCCCAGTCCACAGCACCTTCAAAGGCCCTTGGGAAAGGCTCCAATGCACGGCACCTTCTCTGAAGAGGACCTGCTGCTGGCCTGTGGCCAGCGTTAGCAACACAGCCCGCCGCCTCTCTAGCCCACGCTTTCCCACCTTGCGTGCAGGAGCGACCGGCTTTGGGCTGCTGCTTGAGCAGCTCCCGCTGCCGTGCTCCTCCTCTGCCAGCCTTCCTACCGCAGCACTCAGGGTGGGCTTCTCATCCTTCTAGGCTGAGCCCAACGCCTCATGCTGCACTGCCACCCCCCCACCCCCTACTTGCCCCTCCTAGGATACGGCAAAGAAAGAACAACTGCCAAACAGCAGCGCTACCCATAGCCCACGTGTGGCCAGCCTACAAAGGTGCGATGGCTCAGCCTAGGGCTGGCAAGGTACAGACCAGCCTCTCCTTTCATCCCACAGCGACCTACTCTGCCATCTGCCCTGCAAGTCACGTCACGGTTACCTTTGAGAGAGGAGGGAAGCTGGGCAGAAGTGGGCAGGAAACGAGGAATGCTTGGAAAAAAGGAGGCGCGCGAGCAGCAAAGGCAGGAGCCGAGTTGTCCCGAAGGCCAGCTCAGCCCAACTGGCCTTCGCTGGCCCGCTCCTCAGGATCACAGGCCCTGGCCGGGTGAGCTCACAAGCGCCGGGCGGGTGCCGCATCACCGCCCCTTTGTGACACGGGGACGCACGGGGACGCGCTGCGGCCAGCAGCCGCCACAGCCCGGGCACCTTCTGTAGCCAGCAGCTGGCAGCCCCCGGGCTTCCCCACGCGCTGCTGCCCAAGCGCCGTCTGTCCGCCGGCAGAGCTCCCACCTCTTCGCCGAGCCACACAGCCAGACGGACGAAGCGCTGGCCAGGCCTGGAAGCGCTCCTGCTCGCACCTTTGCCTGCCACCTGCGCTCGCTGAGGCTTTCCTTTCTGCTCTGCCCAGCTACAGGACTGTGTCCGTGACACTGGTGTAGCAAAGCACCCGGGCTCTCGCAGCTTCTTTTCCAAGGAGTTTGAGCTGCCCCCCACCAGGTACAGCCACAGCCTGACTCTGAACGAGAGCTACCAAAGAAACGCCCTCAGCAACTGCGCTGCATTGACCTTGGCTGCCTCTCTCACCCTCCAGCTCCCCAAAACATTGGTGGGCAGCGCCTTAGCACCTGGATTCACCCCTTGACCTGCTCGGAGCCCAGGGAGCATTGCTTCCAGCGCACGCTGGGGCCCTGCCACAGCAGCACTAGCAGGCTCCAGAGCCCTTTCCCTGGCACCAGCCAGCAGCCAAGCGCCGCATTCAATGCTCACGCCACAAGCTCACCGAGCGGGACAAAGGCAGCTTTGCTTCCAAGCCTCCTCTAGCACCGCTCCTCCAGCTGGCAGCCATCCCACACTCCTAGGTGCAGAGGGACCTCACTGCTGAGCTCAGGGCAGGGTCAGGGCTCCGGAGCTGGCAGCGCCCAGTGCCACCCAGGAAAGCAGGGCACCCTGGCAGCTGGAGGTTGAGCAGGGTGTGCCCGCTCCTCACTCACACGCTTCAGCCACAGCTCGTGTGCTGGGGCAGCACGGCATTCGTTACCCTTCACAAAGAGCCACGGCAGGCGGGCTGGCTTGGCTGAACGTGGCTGAAGAGCGCCTGTGCCCCGAGGGGCGCCTTTTGCCGAAGGCATCTTGGGCATAAGATGGCCGGGCCAGAGATCTTTCTTCTTTGACTTTCTATAGCATTCTTCCTCTGAAGGTGCCGGGGTGGGGGCGGGCGGGGCAGAAGAAAGGAAGAAACACCATTCCTTGCTGTCAGGACTAAAGGCTCCAAGGAAGCTGAGCAGAAGCAGGTGCCGGAGCTCGGCCTCGGGATGGCAGCAGGACCCCCTGGCCGAATCGCCAGCTCCTCTCGGGCTGGTGACACCTGCCAACTTGCTGAGGAGGCGCTCTGCCCCATCACCCAGAGCTAACGTTAGGTGAGGAAGGGGCGAAGCACGACCAGAGCCACTATTGACCCCCGGGAGACACCGCTACGTCCTGGCCTTGCGCTAGGCTTGCTGCCACCGAGCGGCACCCTCTGGGCCCGGCCGTTCAGCCCCTTTCAGTCCCGCTCGCTGTCGGCTCATCCAGCCCACTTCCATTCGAGTGGCTCCAACGCCGTGTTTAGAAAGAAGAGACTGCAAGACGGGCGCACGCAAGCACACAGCTTTCAAAATCCCACGCCACAAACCTCCCACGCTGGCTATTTCCGCCAATTGCCCCAAAGCCTCCAGAGAAGAAAACACCCCGTAAGCTCACGCCTGCAAGGCCAACGACTGTTTTTAATTCCGGATTTGGCTTTGCTGCCCATTGCCTCCCAGCGAGCGCTGTTTTTTGCAAGGCGATCCCAAAAGCTGAACGCAGGCTAGAGCTCTTCCTCGAGGGACCTGTGGGCAGGCGTGCCAGCCGGCAGAGCCGTCCAGCTCTCTGGAAGCTCTCTTTGAGTCCTTCCTGGCCAGAGGCAGATCTGGGAGGAGAGACAGGGTGGGCTGCCGGCACCCTTTGTGCAGCTTGGTCCCTGCTGGGGGCGGTCTCGCTGCTTCCTGGATTATTCTTCCTCCTCTTCGGCATTGCGGCAGTCAGATGCTGCGCTCCTCCCGCATCCAGGGTCACAATCTGCCCCCGCCACCGCTGCAGCACCCCGAGTGCCTGTCCCACCTGCATCTCTCGACTGCTGAGACCCTCCTCCTCCTGCCCCTCTCCCTCTCCCTGCCCCTGCTAAGGGCTCCTAGTCCATGGTGACCACAAACAGGCTGTGGGGATCATAGCCGTGCCGTGGGGATCTGCTCCCCACTCCGCGCTCCGCTGAGTTTGCTCCCAAGCAGCCCTGGCTGCGGGAGCCCCCTTGGAGCCGGCGTTGGAGGGCCTCGGGAGCTGCATCGCCTCTTGGGGCTCCGGCACAACGCAGAGGAATTGTTCTCTACCTCTTCCTCTTGCGTGCTGAGCGGCGGCGCCCCGTGTGCTCCACAGGGGGGCTGTGGATATCATTGCCCCGCTGACAGCATCTTCTCTGCTCTTTCTGCTTTGGCAGGCTCTGCTCCTGAGCAGCACTGGCTGCGCGAGCTGACTGGCAGCTGCTCTTGGAGGGCCCTGGAGCTGCGCCGTGCCTGGGAGCGCAGTCAACACTCGCAGGGCTAGTTCTCTTCCTCCTCCCTGCTGAGTGCTCGTAGTCCGTGGGGTCCACGACCCAGCTGCGGAGATCCCTGCCCCACTGCGGCGATCTGCTCCGGGGCCTCTCCCTGCCACCCTTCCTCTGGGAAGAAGGGCTCGCTCCACGCTCCTCCTCCTTGCTGCCCTCCTGCATGGTGTGCAGCAGACGGCCCGAGGGCGGAGAGCAGACCAGGCAGTCAGCTTTCCTTCTGGACACCAGCCTTGTCAAGCTGCAGAAGAAGCGATGCCAGCAGAAGCCCACGCAGGAGGCAATGCTGAGCCTGCCTGGCCAGATGGGGCCCAGCCAGCCTGCAGATGCCTCCCGTGCACCTGCCCAGGTGGGCTGGCTGGTGCTGGCTCTTGCGGAGGAGCCGCTGTCCCCTGGAGAGTCCTCCATGCCCGCTGCCACGTCCTGCAAGGAGAGCTGGGATAGGGTCCTGCCCTTCCCTCCTCAAGGGAGCAGAGCCGCGGGAAGCCCCAGAAGGTGCCTGAGGGGACAGCGAAGGGCCTTCCAGAGCCTCTCCTGGAGGGCTGCAGAGGCGGAAGGGCCAAAGGCGCACCAATGGGACGGATCTAGGGGGGGTGCTTTGAGAGGGAGCAGCGTCGCAACTGTCAACAGCGGTGCCGCGTGCCAGGGAAAAGAGAGCGATGCCAAGATGCCAGAAAGAAGCCCACTGCCCACGTGCTGCCCTCAGCCACCTCCCCGGGGTTACCTTGGTCTGTCGGGGCTCACCCTCTGCTCCCACAGAACCCACTTGCTTCCTGCTGGACCCCCACAGGCTGAGGAAGGAAGGGGCATACGATGGTGCCGGTGAGGAAGCAGCCATTTCGCTAGGTTTCGGATCAGAGCACCTGGAGAATAAAAACAAAGAGAGGCATCTCTCTTTAGGGCTCTTCTTGCAGCCTCCTCTCGGCTTCAGTCCTTTTGTGGGAGCGGTTTCTACGACAGAGGGAAGATGCGACCAGGGCCGCAAATGGCATTCTGGCAAGTTCAGCTGGGGTCTTCCCCAATCCCCCTGTCGGAGCAAGGCCTCGTCTTTATAACCCCTATGGCCTCCATGTCATAGAATCGTAGAATCATCAGGCAGTTTGGACTGGAAGGGACCTGAAAGATCACCTCGTTCCACCTCCCCTGCCCTGGGCACAGACACCTTTCACCAGACCACGTTGCTCAAAGCCCCGTCCAGCCTGGCCTCCAACACCTCCCGGGAGAGGGCACCTACAGCTTCCCTGGGCAACCTGTGCCAGGGCCTCGCCACCCTCACCCTCAAGGATTTCTTCCTAACAGAGAGCTAACCAAAACCTACCCTCCCTCGCTTTCAAACCGGTGCCCCTCTTCCTACCACCACACTCCCTGATAAAGAGTCCCTCCCCACCTCGCCTGTAGGCCCCCTTTAAGTACTCTTCCCTACGTCAGCCAGCTTCACAGAGCAGGCAAGCAGCACTTTGCACCAGGGCAGCAGCCTAAAGCCCGCTAGGGAAAGATAACCACTGACGTGGGGTAGCTCAGCTCTGACAGCGCTGAATGGGGCGGCCTGTACTCGCTCTCCTGTGAGAGAAACGCTCGGGGGGATGAGAAGAAAATCAGCACAAACCAGGAGAGGAAACCGATTCTAAACAGGTTTTAGTACCGCTTGTTATTTATTACCTGATGTAAAACAGCAGATACGCTTGCTGCCTGAGCACGGTGTCGATGCCACAACGATCCACAGACTCATCGTCCATCTTATACCACGCTCCGCTGCTGGCCTGCAAAGAAAGGCGTCGGTATCTGGAGATGAACGGCACGGTGCCTCCACCAACCCAGGCAGAGAACTGCAGAACCAAGAGAAAGCCAAAACCAACCCAGCCCAGCCCCTAAGGAGACCTTCTCGCCAAGACCCTCGGCTGCCAGTAACACTGCCGTGAAAGCGTGTCTTCGGCAGGGTAGATTTTGCCCTGCCTTGCTAGGCAGGACGTCCCTCTTTACCTTTGTGTAGCAGAAATAGTGTCCGTGATAACAGCTGGGACCGCGGTGCACCACGACAGCATATAAGGAGTAGAGGAGGGGCTCCCCAGCTGCGTGAGACATGTACGGGCGAAGGTCCAAGTACTCGGGGTACTCCACAACCTACGGAGAGAGCAAGAGGGCTCAGAAGCCATCCTGAAATACTACGTGAAGTAGCCTTCCAAGACTAAGGGCTAGAGGCGTAGAAAGACATCTCTGGGGCTGACGGCAACTCGGCGCTCCCTAAAGCTACGGGGCGTGGTTTGGGTGGCAGGAAACTGTTCTCGGCCAAAGCAGCTCTGCCGGAGCAGGGCACGTGCTTCTCCTCCCGCGGGAACTCTCCTCTCCTGGCAAGGGAACGCAAAGACCTCAACGCCAACAGCCGGCGAAAGGCCCCGCTGCTTTGGGAAACCCCCTGCGCCAGGAAGAGGAAGTTGCGCTCCAGCTGCGTACACACCTTGCTGATCTTCCCGCCGGTGAAATCGTCAAACCTTTTCAGGCACACCGTGAGAACCATGGGCGCGCGATGGATTGTAAACCTCTTGGAGGCGGCGACCATCCTCTCACACCTTGGAAGCAAGCACAGAGGCGAGGGCTGAAACGCACCCTGCGATGCAGCCTTTCTTCCCCCCGGAAGGCCAGACAACCCTTCCCGTCTCACACATCCTTGCGCTATTTTAAAACTATTCAGCACTGTAAGGCCACGCTAAAGCCAGCCGCGTCGTCTCCTTGTGCGTTAAGCCTACACGAAACGACGGCTTATGCTCGGCGACACGCAGCACCTTCACGCAGGATCTAGTACGATTAGGACGTTAGCGTCCATCTTACTGGCTACACCGATAGCAGTTTTCGCCCTCCAGCCGCTCAGGTCGGACAAAGCCCTCCAGAGCACCGGTGACAGAAGAGGCTGCCTGGAGGAGTGAGAAAGGAGAGCACTGAGCTGCGGGAAACACCCTCACCCAAACACCTCCTAGGAGTTTACGCAAAAACCTAGCTAGACGACGCTGAGGAGACCCGCCCTCAGCCTGCAAGCAGTGTCCGGAAGGAGACGGGACGAGCCTTTGGGGCTGAACATCGCCCTCCTTCCCAAGGGATTCCCAAGGCTACCGAGAGCCACCTCTCTGTGGCGCTGCACAGTTCAGCTACCGAGGGTGTGCAGGGTCACCACCAAGGAAAACAATACCACCCGCCAGGCCAGGAGCCAGACGGCTGCTGAGGGAGGGCAAAGGGAAGAAGGCTGAGAGGACGTCCAGGGTGCAGAGAGGACAATTCCCACTCGCCCGCCTTCAAGCCAGCACCCACAGGCAGACCGCTGCCACGGCCTCCCCAGAGGGACTCGGGCCATTCCGCTTCCCGCCCACCACCAAGCTCTCTTCGGGTCACAGGAGGCGTTTTTAAGCCAACCGCGTTGATTCTGGAAAGCTACAGGGGCCTTGGGATGCCCCGAAGCACAAGCGACAAGCCCTCTTACTTTCACGTCCAAAGGAACGTCCAGGAAGGCCTCGTAGGAACTGGAAACTGCCTTGCAGCTCAAGCACGTGACTGGAAGGCAAACCGAAACGCTCAGCGATAGGGGAGGTCGACCGTGCCCGTTCATGCTCCTCCTACCTACTGCGCCAGTCAGACGTACAGCTGTTTATCACAGGCAGCAGGCAGAAGGGCACAGCCAGTCCCAAGGGGAACAACAGGTGGGGAGCAGTACCTCTGGATCTCAGAGAGCCCCCAAAGATTTGATGGACGACGGTAGTCGATTGGGAAGAGATGTCCAAGCTGGAAAGAAACGGTAAGGGGCAGAGAGTCACCTCCTCCAGGAGTTTTACTTGGCCTGAAAACCCTGGGCGCAGGTTCTCCTTGATGGGAGCACCTCAAGGAGTCCAAAGGGCTCGGGAGCATTGGAAAGGCAATTTGCTTGTGCTTACTCGCTGCTTCCGCTCAGGCAAGCGCTCTGCATGGCATCGACAGCAAGGCGGAGGAACTCGTGGGCGTCTTCCTGCACGCCCAGCTGGAAATGTTCTCCTATGCCTAAGAAAGAGGAAGTTAGTCCTTCTCTCCTCCGCGAACAGACGGAGACATGGCAAAGCACCTGAAACGACTTACATGTCAGAACGCTGACGACACCCCAGGGCTCGATGGCACTGCCTGAGGAACGCAAGACGCTGTTCACGTGCGCTTCCATCCTGCACATCACGCAGACGCCTTGCTGACGACCTGAAGAGGGAGGTGGGAGGGAAGCAAGCTTCTCCGCTTAGCAAAATAGCCATAGCAACGGGAAACCTCACGCAGACCTTGGAGTCCCAGGAGCGGCCTCCACCCCTCCCAAGGCCCCCACGTCCCAACAAGCCCAGGACATTCGAGTGCGCAGAAGACACTCTTCAGAAGGACGCTTCTTCGCTGACAGAGCCTGTCTGTGCCACAGGCAAAGAGGGTTTAACTTGCAGGAGCTGGGACCAAGACGCGGGGCTACAAAGAGGCGCCTTTCTGAAGGGGAAAGAGACACCTGGACAGGACAAGCGGCTTCTGGGCTTGAGTGGTCAAAGACGACCAACTCGGCGGGTTGAGAAAGGAGGGCGGCTTTGCTCCTAAGCTGAATTCCAGGTGCTGGGAACCCTTGGCAAGTGCCCAACGAACGAGGAGCTGTTCATCAAAGTACTCACACGACTGGCTGTGCTCCCGAGAGAGCAGGTAGTTGGCCAGAGGGGGTGTGTAGGTCAGGCACTGCAGGATGGAGTTGAGGAAGCACGTATTGCCCAGGTTGTGGAGTCCCGCTCCAGCTCCCTGTCGGCGCTGCCAGGCCAGGCAAATCTTCTCCGGGGGAAAGAGGACCCTTTCTGGAGGAGCCATTCCCTCGACAAGGACTGCAGGGAAACGACATTGGGGAAGAGGTGAGAAGGCAGCCCTGCTGCTGTCAGACCTTTCTGCCGGCAAGGACACCTTTCAGTGTCTTGTGCCTAGCGGCAGAGGAGTGACACAAGGTGCTTTCCTGTCTCTAATGGAGAACACCTGGGTAAGCCTGGCTGCTAGCAGGAAAGCGCCCCAGGATTCGCCCTAGGCTCTCAGCGCACCAGCAGGCAGGGATGGAGCCCCAGCCGCGCCCGTTGCCTTTGGCGTTGGCAAAGGCCGAGCCTGCTGGCGAAGCCGCTACTCACAGGAGTCGTTCCCCGTTGCGGCCATCGCTCCTCTCGGGAACAGAGGGGAAGGCTCCGGATGGCAAAGGACGTCGGGAGGCGCTCCAGAGAGAGAGCAGCGCCGAGCCTGCCGCCTGATTGCAAAGAAATAACCGCAGCTCACCAAAAGGATTTAAAAAAGCGCCACATGAAACCCACAGAACGGTATCTGCCCTCAAATCTATTCCGGTGGTGCTCGGAACTGCTGCAGAGCTGCAGGCTGACGCCTTTCCCAGCGCTGTCCCAGGGCCCCAGTCCACAGCACCTTCAAAGGCCCTTGGGAAAGGCTCCAATGCACGGCACCTTCTCTGAAGAGGACCTGCTGCTGGCCTGTGGCCAGCGTTAGCAACACAGCCCGCCGCCTCTCTAGCCCACGCTTTCCCACCTTGCGTGCAGGAGCGACCGGCTTTGGGCTGCTACTTGAGCAGCTCCCGCTGCCGTGCTCCTCCTCTGCCAGCCTTCCTACCGCAGCACTCAGGGTGGGCTTCTCGTCCTTCTAGGCTGAGCCCAACGCCTCACGCTGCACTGCCACCCCCCCACCCCCTACTTGCCCCTCCTAGGATACGGCAAAGAAAGAACAACTGCCAAACAGCAGCGCTACCCATAGCCCACGTGTGGCCAGCCTACAAAGGTGCGATGGCTCAGCCTAGGGCTGGCAAGGTACAGACCAGCCTCTCCTTTCATCCCACAGCGACCTACTCTGCCATCTGCCCTGCAAGTCACGTCACGGTTACCTTTGAGAGAGGAGGGAAGCTGGGCAGAAGTGGGCAGGAAACGAGGAATGCTTGGAAAAAAGGAGCCGCGCGAGCAGCAAAGGCAGGAGCCGAGTTGTCCCGAAGGCCAGCTCAGCCCAACTGGCCTTCGCTGGCCCGCTCCTCAGGATCACAGGCCCTGGCCGGGTGAGCTCACAAGCGCCGGGCGGGTGCCGCATCACCGCCCCTTTGTGACACGGGGACGCACGGGGACGCGCTGCGGCCAGCAGCCGCCACAGCCCGGGCACCTCCTGTAGCCAGCAGCTGGCAGCCCCCGGGCTTCCCCACGCGCTGCTGCCCAAGCGCCGTCTGTCCGCCGGCAGAGCTCCCACCTCTTCGCCGAGCCACACAGCCAGACGGACGAAGCGCTGGCCAGGCCTGGAAGCGCTCCTGCTCGCACCTTTGCCTGCCACCTGCGCTCGCTGAGGCTTTCCTTTCTGCTCTGCCCAGCTACAGGACTGTGTCCGTGACACTGGTGTAGCAAAGCACCTGGGCTCTCGCAGCTTCTTTTCCAAGGAGTTTGATCTGCCCCCCACCAGGTACAGCCACAGCCTGACTCTGAACGAGAGCTACCAAAGAAACGCCCTCAGCAACTGCGCTGCATTGACCTTGGCTGCCTCTCTCACCCTCCAGCTCCCCAAAACATTGGTGGGCAGCGCCTTAGCACCTGGATTCACCCCTTGACCTGCTCGGAGCCCGGGGAGCATTGCTTCCAGCGCACGCTGGGGCCCTGCCACAGCAGCACTAGCAGGCTCCAGAGCCCTTTCCCTGGCACCAGCCAGCAGCCAAGCGCCGCATTCAATGCTCACGCCACAAGCTCACCGAGCAGGACAAAGGCAGCTTTGCTTCCAAGCCTCCTCTAGCACCGCTCCTCCAGCTGGCAGCCATCCCACACTCCTAGGTGCAGAGGGACCTCACTGCTGAGCTCAGGGCAGGGTCAGGGCTCCGGAGCTGGCAGCGCCCAGTGCCACCCAGGAAAGCAGGGCACCCTGGCAGCTGGAGGTTGAGCAGGGTGTGCCCGCTCCTCACTCACACGCTTCAGCCACAGCTCGTGTGCTGGGGCAGCACGGCATTCGCTACCCTTCACAAAGAGCCACGGCAGGCGGGCTGGCTTGGCTGAACGTGGCTGAAGAACGCCTGTGCCTCGAGGGGCGCCTTTTGCCGAAGGCATCTTGGGCATAAGATGGCCGGGCCAGAGTTCTTTCTTCTTTGACTTTCTATAGCATTCTTCCTCTGAAGGTGCCGGGGTGGGGGCGGGCGGGGCAGAAGAAAGGAAGAAACACCATTCCTTGCTGTCAGGACTAAAGGCTCCAAGGAAGCTGAGCAGAAGCAGGTGCCGGAGCTCGGCCTCGGGATGGCAGCAGGACCCCCTGGCCAAATCGCCAGCTCCTCTCGGGCTGGTGACACCTGCCAACTTGCTGACGAGGCGCTCTGCCCCATCACCCAGAGCTAACGTTAGGTGAGGAAGGGGCGAAGCAGGACCAGAGCCACTATTGACCCCCGGGAGACACCGCTACGTCCTGGCCTTGCGCTAGGCTTGCTGCCACCGAGCGGCACCCTCTGGGCCCGGCCGTTCAGCCCCTTTCAGTCCCGCTCGCTGTCGGCTCATCCAGCCCACTTCCATTCGAGTGGCTCCAACGCCGTGTTTAGAAAGAAGAGACTGCAAGATGGGCACACGCAAGCACACAGCTTTCAAAATCCCACGCCACAAACCTCCCACGCTGGCTATTTCCGCCAATTGCCCCAAAGCCTCCAGAGAAGAAAACACCCCGTAAGCTCACGCCTGCAAGGCCAACGACTGTTTTTAATTCCGGATTTGGCTTTGCTGCCCATTGCCTCCCAGCGAGCGCTGTTTTTTGCAAGGCGATCCCAAAAGCTGAACGCAGGCTAGAGCTCTTCCTCGAGGGACCTGTGGGCAGGCGTGCCAGCCGGCAGAGCCGTCCAGCTCTCTGGAAGCTCTCTTTGAGTCCTTCCTGGCCAGAGGCAGATCTGGGAGGAGAGACAGGGTGGGCTGCCGGCACCCTTTGTGCAGCTTGGTCCCTGCTGGGGGCAGTCTCGCTGCTTCCTGGATTATTCTTCCTCCTCTTCGGCATTGCGGGAGTCAGATGCTGCGCTCCTCCCGCATCCAGGGTCACAATCTGCCCCCGCCACCGCTGCAGCGCCCCGAGTGCCTGTCCCACCTGCACCTCTCGACTGCTGAGACCCTCCTCCTCCTGCCCCTCTCCCTCTCCCTGCCCCTGCTAAGGGCTCCTAGTCCATGGTGACCACAAACAGGCTGTGGGGATCACAGGCGTGCCGTGGGGATCTGCTCCCCACTCCGCGCTCCGCTGAGTTTGCTCCCAAGCAGCCCTGGCTGCGGGAGCCCCCTTGGAGCCGGCGTTGGAGGGCCTCGGGAGCTGCATCGCCTCTTGGGGCTCCGGCACAACGCGGAGGACTTGTTCTCTCCCTCTTCCTCTTGCGTGCTGAGCGGCGGCGCCCCGTGTGCTCCACAGGGGGGCTGTGGATATCATTGCCCCGCTGACAGCATCTTCTCTGCTCCCTCTGCTTTGGCAGGCTCTGCTCCTGAGCAGCACTGGCTGCGCGAGCTGACTGGCAGCTGCTCTTGGAGGGCCCTGGAGCTGCGCCGTGCCTGGGAGCGCAGTCAACACTCGCAGGGCTAGTTCTCTTCCTCCTCCCTGCTGAGTGCTCGTAGTCCGTGGGGTCCACGACCCAGCTGCGGAGATCCCTGCCCCACTGCGGCGATCTGCTCCGGGGCCTCTCCCTGCCACCCTTCCTCTGGGAAGAAGGGCTCGCTCCACGCTCCTCCTCCTCGCTGCCCTCCTGCATGGTGTGCAGCAGAGAGTCCAAGTGTTGAGATACGAAGAATTTTATAAGTAAAATCAATCAGTAATAATCATAATAATAATTATATATAGAAAAAGGAAATAAAGCAGAAGGGGAAATGTTAAAAATAAGCCAAACCAACATCAAGTAAAGTAACCATCCAGCAAACACCCCCTGCCCCCAAGGCACCATTGCCTCCCTCCTAGCCCGGCCCCCCAACTTGATATCCTGGCATTTCATCATATGATACAGAATATCCACAGGGTAACTCAGGTCAGCTCCCCCAGCAATGCCCCCCCCCCAGCATCCCACGCCCCCTGCAGAACATGAGAAGCTGGAAACATCCTTGACCTGTACAAGCACCACCTGGCAACACTTAGCACCAAATTCACAATTACTTAGCAACAACCAAAACATCAGTGTGCCATCAACATCAGTCTTATACTAAATCCAAACCACAGCACGCCAGCTACAGTGAGGAAAACAAACTCCATCCCATCCAAAACCATGACAATATCCACGCCTGATTCCATACCATTTACATCATGCTCAGGTCCCACACTATCCAGTACAGCCTCATTCACCACCCCCTACTCCTTCCCATCCTTTGATATAATTCACAGATAACATTCCCCTAGTCTATGGACTACCCCTGTAAAATGTCTGTAAAATATCCACAAGTGTCCACAAAATGCCTATTCAGTTCATTTAGTCCGTGACTTCAGGCTCCATCTATCGTATCAGTCTTTCAGGGCAGGAGAGATGGTGTGTGTGGTGTTGGATTGTTGCATGCCGAAGTCAGTTCTTGTTCCATCACTGCTGCACTTGGCTTGGTTCAATCAAAGTTCATTCTCCACGAACTGGAAGATTCCTACCGTGATACCATTGATATGGCATATAGCAACCACAGAAGAGATGACATACAACATTATATAGCAATTAGCACCCTACCATTCAGTTCATTGGCTGTTTTCACCCAAAATCAAATCCCCTTGAGGCACATATCGGATTTCTCCATCCTTGCGCATCACCCACCAAGTGCACCCAGGTCCTCGAGCAAAAGCAATCCCATGAATGGGTTTGCCTTTACCCAAGACAGGAATAACCCAGACTGTTTTCCCCAGGATACTTTTCACATGCACTACAGGGACTCTGTCCCCTTCCACAGTACGTAAGGGTTCTGCCTGGGCAAGGCCAGCTCTATTGGCAGATCCCCCAGTGCTGACTAACCAGGTGGCTTTTGCTAAATGTGTATCCCAGTGTTTGAACGTCCCACCCCGCCATTGCTCTCTGTAGTCTTTAACAGCCCAGTGAATCGTTCGATTTTCCCAGAGGCTGGTGCGTGACAGGGGGTGTGATATACCCACTCAATGCCGCGCTCTTTGGCCCAGGTGTCTATAGGGTTGTTTCAGAAATTAGTCCTGTTGTCTGACTCCATTCTCTCTGGGGTGCCATGTCGCCATAGGACTTGTTTTTCCAGGCCCAGGATAGTGTGTCGGGCAGTGGCGTGGGGCACGGGGTATGCTTCCAGCCAGCGGGTGCTTCCACCATGGTGAGCACATGGCGCTTGCCTGGGCAGGTCCGTAGGAGTGTGATATAATCAATCTGCCAGACCTGGAACCTTCTATCTTTTAGCTTTTAAGGTATCAGTTTGACTTTTTCCTCACACAGATGCACCAACCTTGAGCTTAGAGGAAGTGGTCCTTGAATACTGTCCAGCTCTTTTGGACCCCCCTGCCTTCTAGAGCCCTAACCCATGGGATTCCTCCAAACAGGTCTTTGAAGAGGCCAAAAGTTAGCACTCCTGAAGTCCAAGGTTGTAATCCTGCTTGTTGCCCTGCTTCTACCACACAGGATTCTGAACTCCACCATCTCACGGTCACTGCAGCCAAGGCTACCCTCAACCCTCACAGCCTTGACTAGACCTTCTGTTTGTTAGTATAAGGTCCAGCAGCACATCTTGCCTTGTTGGCTCCTCCAGCACCTGTGTCAAAAAGTTATCCTCAATGCTCTGCAGGAGCCTCCTGGATGGTGTGTGCCTCGCCATCTTGCTTTTCAGGCAAATATCACGGGGGTTGAAGTCACCCACGAGAACCAGGGCCTGCAATTGTGAGGGTACTTCTAGCTGGCTGTAGAAGGACTCATTGACTTCTTTCTCATCAGGTGGCCTATAGCGAACACCCATAACAGCGTCACCCATATTTCCCTGCCCTTGGATTTTTTCCCCATAAGCTCTCAACTCATTCTTCCTCCACCCTCTGGGCACAGCTTGATAAATTCCAGTTGCTCCTTCACATAAAGAGCAGCTCCCCCACCTCGTCTTGCTGGCCTGTCTTTCCTGAAAAGCCTGTGACTGCAATGAGATCATGGCCCTGTGACTGCACGCAGAGCTCCAGTCCCTCCTGTTTATTCCCCGTGCTGTGTGAGGACCCACTGTGGCCATGCACACCCTTGAGGTGGCTGGTCTCCTGCTTGTCATCTTGTGAGGCAGAAAAGGCACCTTTGTCACTGCTCTGGCTGGCCTGGCTTATTCCTCTGTTGGATGCAATGGCATTAGCACTGCCACCTTGGACCCCACCAGCCGAGTTCTTCAGCCTGTCTCTTTCCTCCAGTAAGAAGTACTGCTTTGTGGATTTAGGATGGCTTTTGTTTTGCTTGGTTGTTCCCATTAGGACGCATTTTCTTTGAACTCCTGGTCTTGTACTGGCACGTTCTCTGGCCACTCAGGGAGCAGGAGAGCAGAGCCTTCCAGTGAGTCAGCTGCTACACCGGAGACACTGATCTTCCTCCCTAGCAATTCGCTCCTCGTTGGTCTGTAGACAGGACTTTATTGTTACTTTTTTTTTTTTTTTTTTTAGGATAGATGTACCTATCTCTCTACAAGCAGCAAATTATTGATCCTTGCAAGAGGAATTTGCCTCTTCCCTTTTTGAAGTCAAAGGCCTTGTAGAGAGAAGGACCATATTCAGTCACCCAAGATGTATGAGGAGCACCAGAGGTGCACCAATCTCTGCCCCGGAAGCAATTTTTAGTAACTGACTGCAATTATATATAGGCTTCCTTATTTTTGTACTTTCCATACAGTGTAGTGCTCCACTCCCCTTTGCCACAATTGCTGCTCCCAGTCAGTGACAAATAAAATGGGGGGGGTGGGGGAGAAAAACCAACCACCCCAGAAAATTCTGGGGGAAGCTATGCTGTGTTTGGGTTTCTGTGCTCCCCTCACTCCTGCACTGAGCCACTCCTTCACGATCCCTTAGCAAGGGCCCCTGCGCCACCGGCCCCATTCCAAATCCCTGATCCTGTCCTGGGAACAAGGACCAAAGCTGGGAAGGGATTTGTTTCTTTGCACTGACAGTCCCTCTACAGCCGGGAGGGCGAGGGAGGGCAACGTAGGACCAGGACACCCACAGATCACGGGAACGAGTCGTTAATGTCTGCAAAAAATGATTCTCAAGATGAGTTTTGTGCAAGCTCTTGCTCCGTATCCCACGTGCCCGTCGCACTGCAGGGTGGCGGTTCCCCAGCAGCCAGGGCACACGTGCGCGGGGGTGTGCGGGCCAGGGCTGCGTCTGCACGCAGCAACGGCTTGTCCAGGTGAGCAGGGGCGGTGGGTGGCCCCGGGAGCCAGCGGGGTGCAAGGGCAGAGCAGGACCTGGTCCTGAACAGGAGGCGCTGAGCCCTCAGAACAACGCAGGAGCCCTGGGGTGGCTCAACCCAGCACCAAAGCTGGCATTACCGAAAAGCTGGGTATTTTAAAACATATAGAAAGAATGAATACAGTGTACCTCTTACACTTGACCACAAAAGAAACAGAATGCGGACCTGGTATTTACAGATCAGTCATTTAAAAAAAAAAACCAACCCACAAACAAATAAGACACTACAAAAACCACGCGTCCTACAATGCGTGCTCAGAATCTGACAGGAAAGTTCGTAAGATGTCATTCACACAAACTCCCCCTGTCCCATTTGGCTCAGTTTTCACCCAGGAAAATAAAAAGTCTAACATTTCTTAACCACGGAATGGCTACTGTCTGCAGGTGCAGAACAGAAATTAAAAAAACATATGGGATAACTAGTTTTGGCCTACACAATTTCTGATGATCTTTTCAGATATGCATAGGAGTATACTAAGGCCATATATATATATATAAAATATATAGATATATAATATATAAAGAGGTCTCAGGTTTCTGAGTTATCTGGCAGTGCCTCGCTGTCGGTTGTCTTCTCTGGCGATGTGTACAAAAAGTTACAGAAGATGTAGAGCGGGAAGGTCAGGAGGCTTCTGTCCAAATTCATCACTATCTGCTCCTGTAAAGCAAACACAGTGGACATTTGAGCATTTGCGTAGCAAGTGAGGCCATTACAGGGAAGTACATCAAAAAGCACCGAAACTGGTACTAACAGTCCTTCTATACATTTTAATTAACATGTATTCAAAAAGCAGAGATAAAAAACCTCAAGACAGTAATTCACCTTCACCTTCAGCAGGTGTTTTGTAATATTAACACTGACAAGCTATTCTGAAATTGCTTACAGCCCTTGCCCCAGGGCTGCCGACCCTTCTGCATCAGAGGAAACAGAACCGTGAGAAACGGCTGAGCAAACTTTACCTTCAAGCACATTGGAGATAAAGAGGGATTTTCTGCATTTGCAGGGAGAAAGTCTCTATGTACCCACCACATACATATCACTGCTGATTAGCACTTAAGACACTTGATGATCAAGTCTTTCACATTCCTTACTGAATTCTGCTGTCACAGAGGGTGGAAATGGGCACATTCTCTTAATAAACTCCACTCCTCTCTGAGGCTTTTGGGTCTTTGTTTAACAGAGCAATGAATACCACCCTTGAACAACAGGCAGGGATTCTTTTAACTCTTCAGCTTACAACGCAACAGAGTCTTCAAACAAGCTCCAAGTTTGCCTCTAAATGAGCAGGAGCCTGATGGACATACTATTCAGATGGGTAATCTCACCAGTGCTGGAAGTCTGGGAAGGCAAGCAGTCTCCAAACATACCTGGTCCTTCTGAAAGGTTAGAATCTGATATCCTGTTGTTCTACTGAAAGTAACTTTCCCGCTGCTATCAAAAGAGGTTACACGTAACCTAGGGACACAACAACAGTTAAATTAGTTTCCCATAACGTAGTTTTTCCGGCACAAAGAGTTTGTCCCAAGGAGACAGAATGGCATTTTCAAACATAACTAACCTGGTGGCAACAAAATTTAATGCAAGGGATGAGTTAAACTTGGATCCAAAAGAATGGATCCATCAGATGGAAAGACTTAGTTACAGTAGGAGATCTTAGCACACGCCACAGGCTCTGCCTCCTTGGTGATTATTTACCTGAAGGCTATGTTTCTCCGAGGCTGCAGACTGACTGATCCACTGCACGGCTGATCCAGCGTATTCCGCTTGAAAATGATGTAACCATTTGTATAAGTGACAAGAAGGTCAAAGCCAAAGTTGAACCCAGTCCACCGCCAGCAGTACTGAAGAGCACAAGTTAAAAAACACAGAAACAAACCAGCCCCTCTGAGCACTGGCCACAACACAAATGAGAAGTGCCGCTTCTCCAACAGCTCAAACTTGGGACCGGGATCCTCGGCTACAGAGATGTCTGGTGGATTCAAGGATCCTTGCCAACACCTCTTTGAGACATAAGACGCCCTGGTAGGCAACCACTCACTGTAGCGGCCAGCCTTTGCAGGCAGACGAGTACACGAGACAAGCTTCGCGTCAGCTGCCTTCCAAACATACGGAAATACATTTCACACAAGCGGATCTAAAATAGTTCTGCATCCTGGTACCTGCTGCTGTATGTCTGAGCAGCACTTAACTACACACCCCATTCGTGCTTAAAGTGCTCCTCGGAGTACAACAGCCTCATGTTAAGTGACTTCAGTGGGGAAGAAAATATTCATGTCTCCTGTGCTCTCACAGGACCTGCTACCTAAAGACACACAGACGTACACGGAACACAGCGGGGTTCTGGCTGTGGCTGTTACACAGTTTATCTGGAAAGCTTCCTTTTCCAGTTAAAAAGAAAGGGACATCAGTGATCAGAGCTTTATTTTAACTGAATGTATTTTACACGTCTCCGATGATAAGTCATGGCTACATTCCCTCCTTTCATGCAACAGAGGTTTTTCCAAACACGGGCTTGCTTGCAGTGCCAGAGCACAATTAAGTCACTAACTCCTTATTCATCTCAACGACAGCAAGCCTTTTCATCCTTCTAGGGAGAATAAAATAATTTCTTTAACGTAGCATCTCCGTTACCTCTTTTTGATGCAGTTTGACAATTAAGACCAACGTGTTTTGAAAATACCTAGCACGTCTAAGATGTGTCAGCTGCGCACAGACGTAGCCACGTGCCGTACTTACATGGCCACCCTCTGCAAGTTTTCGACCACACCTCATGCTGTTTCCTTCCAGTTCCTCTTTATTTATTTCCTGAGGCCTACAAAAAAAAAAAGGGCATCTTTAAGGATACTTAAACAGCTTTGTACGGTACTTTAACGTGGAAGAGCTGAACAGACCCCAGTAAACCGGTCTGAGCACACAGCTGACCCTTCTCTGCGCCCAGGTTAGACTAGATGACCTGCCAGTCCCCCTTCCAACCCGAATCATCCCGTGAACATCCGACTACTCTACAAAACTGCAATATAAGCCTCGGTAGGTAGGACTTTTACCAGAGAACCTTTTCAGGTATGGATATAATAGCCGTTGCAATGACATGCATTCCCCAATCCTCCTAAAAGAACCAAGTCCATTTTAAACACGGTAGTCCCGACTTACTAGGCACAAACATCAACGAGTGCTGCTGCTGAGGAACAGCTGCAGGACTCTGCAAAATAGCAGCGCTATGAAGCGGCACCCAGAGCGACACTCAAAGATTTCTCAAGCGGCTGGAAAAAAGTTTACCCCCAGCGACCACCAAGTGCCACGAGCTCTTGGTTCTGGCATCCTACACCAATATGAACTTGTTTCACCCAACAGTTTCCACTGCCGCTTCGGCACATAGAGAAACCTTGCAGAGCCGGCATGAGTAAAATCAGGCCCAGTTTTCCAGAGGTATGTTACTCACTTAACTTTAGACACGATGACATCGTTAACCAAATAAGCAACCATTGCCAGAAAGTCTTCAAGTTACACTGAGGACAAACGCTTGAAGTGAGTAGCATAAATCGCAATGAAAGGCAACCCCCACCACCACCCCCACGTTAAATTATGAACCCGCACTACCAAACAACACACTTCAAGCTCCACAAGCAAGAAGAAACGCTGCACCTCTTCTCTTCCTACTGTACAAACACCGCAAGAGCTTGTGGCTATGCCTTTTACGAACAAGCTCAGTCTGTGGTCTTTTTGCCCCGTTTCTGTAAAAACCAGTCCTGGACGCTTAAGTATTTTATGATTAAGTTAAGCAAACACGCTAATCATGCTAACCAAACTCATCCAAGAACCTCCCACGTGCTTTCTACACACCTTCTAGCTGAACTGCTTACGTAGCTGACCCAAATTCAGTAATGGTGATAAAAGGTTCATTTCTGTTTAATTAGTGACAACTTTCACAAACATTAGTACATAATGTCAGAGAGACGGTAACATTCCCCCCTCGCAATTCCTCGAGCAGCCTCAGAAGATGCAAAACTTCCAGCTGTAACCGCTTACGCTGGCCTACCACGTGCTTAGCGAACAGTCAAGTTATCCTATTTCCTTCTTAAACACCACCAAAGAGACCATTAGAATAGAAACGACTCCAGTCATGGACTTGAAAGATCTCTCTCGCATCTGCCACAGAACACATGTTTAATTAAAAAAAGCAGCGATCCACTTTAGCACAACAAGTAAACCTTGAGCAGCTACAGTTCAAAGTCACAAACTCCAGTATTACACTCAAAAATTCCCAAATTCTGGAGTGAGGAAAATGTTTAGTCCTTTTAAATGCAAACTACATAAACAAGGAGAGAAACATTTTCTCCTCCTCTCTGAAGTTATCAAAAGAGCAAACCACATCACATGTTTCAAAGCAATGTAATTTCCATGCTGGCAGCCCTAGAATAAGCGGGTGCAATTACGCTCTGCTCCAGGTGGGATATGAAAATAGAGCCTTACTTCAGCTCACTGGGAGTCAGACCTCACATTTCACTCGGCTTGACTGAGTTTGCATCCTTATCTCTAAGGAAAAAACGTGTTAAGATACTGATACAGGCAGTAAGTGCGAGAGGAAGGGCAGCAGATCTGGATCAAAGGATGGTCTTATAAAACCCTAATTCTTTTCTTTCAGCTACCGGTTGGTCCAACATCCAAAATATTTGCTTTAATACAAAGGAACAGTTTCATGTCTTCCCTTCTAAGACATGAGTTACGGACCACAGGCATCTCACTGCAGGGTGGCAGTACGGCTTGCCAGTAGAAGACAGAGAAGTGGTCTCAGGATTTCAAACATCATCTCAGAGATTGCGTGCTGTGGACTAGCGACAGAACAATTGAACTGCACACGACTCCAGGGAAGCCCTCCATGCACGCATGTGCGTGCACCCCCCATCTCCCTCCCACATGACTCCAGAGAACACCCTGTTCAGAGACAATCAGGCCATTATTGACTACAAAACAAACAGCAACCTGGATGCCACTTTGAACCATTAAGCTTGTAAACTACCAAAGTTAGAAGCAAAAACATATTGAGAAGAAACACTACATCTCACCCACTAATAAGTGGGCCATTGCCATCAGCGAAAGACCTTGGCAATAAATGCCATAATAAGAGATTCGGGCGGATGTCTACTGTTCAGTAAACTTTCTCTGCCTCAGATTTTTCACTTCTAGCTGTGTTTAAAAAAAAAAAAATCCCATACTAAAGAAAACTAGACAAGCAAGAAAAACATGGAAAAATACTCTGCTCCTTCCAAGAGTCACTGAAAGCATCTGCCCTGGAGTTGAACATGCAAGTTGCTCATTTTAAAAGCTGGTATGACCCCCATCATCTGCACTTCAGTTTTGTATGAGAGCTTGCTTTTTCAGAAGCAGGTGTATCTAACGGCTGACAGTTAAAACACTCTCCCTGCATTACAGTGAGTTACCAAAAGACATCAAAAATAAGCAAATACCAAGGCTTATCTTGAATAAGAACTCGGATGACTATGTTAATACTTGCTTTCATGCTAATTGTGGGTCCCATATGAGCTAGATGGTAATGCGCACTGTACATTCGCCTACTGTTAGATACATCCATGACTGCATTACAAGAAAAGTCTTCCCAAGCAAACAACAGTCCCAGAAACAAGCTATGACCACCCGACATTAATCTTTAGGAGCTGAAATGACGACATTCATAATGACGTACTTTACCTCTTCCGTTTTCTGGAGCACTGCTATTGACAGAGAGAACCGCTTCTTAAAGATCCTCTTAAGGCCAAAGTCAGAGTTTTGGGCATTTTTAACACTCTTACATAACACCAAAAGGAAGCGATTAAGGAAATATTTCCTATATAATACACAATTAAGCCACGGAAGCCACTGCCACGGGGTGTTGGGGCTAAAGCGTAAGCTGTTTCAAGACAGAGCTATGAGTACTTAAGAATAGGTCTATTGGTGGTTGGTCGTTCACTAACGATCCAGTCAAAACCTCCGGGTGGAAAATCCTGAACCACTCGCTGCCACAGAAGTACATCAAGAGAACACTCACTCTTCACTTCAAAAGGCAGGTGGGAGATCTGTAACTCTACCGCTGAACGCTGCCACAGACTGCACGGCCTTTGGTTCAAGTCAGGCTCAATGCAATGTGGCAAAACCAAGCAGAAGGGAACAGTTTGTGGTCACGCGCATACATGTCACATCTGTTAAATCACCATGCCTCGCTGCCCAAGCCACCACTGACGATCCTTGTGAGGCACAGGCTGAAGAAACCCAACTACACGTTATGCGCACAGACGCCAGTCAGGGTGTTCCACTAAGCACAGCTACCTGTACATCTCTGAAAGGGCACAGAAACATAGCAGTCGTCATGGCATTTCCTCAAGGGCGGTGCAGTGCTGTGGTGGTGCAGCCCCCCCACCCCTCTGAGATCCCAGGGTGAGCCCTATTGTGTTGTTATCTTGGTCACAACGACCTGGGCCTCAGGCAATCTCTGACCACACCTGGGCCATCTGCCCCCTGACCTGCGTACCAGAATTGTGGCCAGAATGTAAAATATTGACCAAAGCCAATCATCTCAATCCTATAAATAGTGATCCAAGACAGAGACCTTTTGAGCTCTCCTGCACCGCAGCCGGCCACGTGACCCTGTATCTCCTGTGGGCTGGGACGCCTCTCAGGGTAGGTTTTGCAAGGATGGAGGGATCTTCTGTTGATGTTTTTGCGAGGACTCAAAGGCCTGATTTTGCGAGGTTCACCGGCCGTGCGCTGATGAATATCAGCACATAAATGTGAGTAATTCATGAAACTCACAAAAAGATAATTTTTACTCACAGGTTAACCTCGGGGGGTATGTTTGTGTGCAGTGTGAATATATATATTATCCCTATTCACATAAACCATTGACCAAGCCTGAGACTAAGATTGGACCTAGCCGCGCCTAGGCTCCTCACTGAAAGGAGTTTAGAAAGCAAGGGCATCTCTTCTGAACCTTGTGACTCAATGGGAGGGTCCTGCTTATCCCCTGCATCCACGATCCCTCTGTGAACCATTCTAACTTGAGCATAACTGAATTTTCCTTTGTGCACTTCTTCTAGGCAAGTAATGGAGTGACCCTTCCCATTCTCCAATGTTTAACTAAGTCACTATATTGAATTCAAAAAATTCCACCACATTGCTGTTTTCAATTGGCTGATGCTGTTAAGAACCATACAACCTGGAACTCCAAAAGTTAATCTTGTCAGAATTTATATGAGAGGAAATTTTCTAGTTTAAGAAAGAGAGAAAGGAAAGCCTGTAATATACCTACCCAATATCATTGCCTTGTTCTGCTCTGAGCACGGCAAGCCACTGCTGTTTGTAAACAGAGGACAGCCATTCTAAAATTGAAAAACAACAAGAACAAAAAAATAAGCTTGGTGTCGCCTTTGGAGCCGGGAATGGGGGTGTTCATAGGCACTTGAAATATAGAAATAAAATCACATTGCAATAATAAGGTTACACTTATTAACTGGACGGCCTGTGCAAACCCACCACCTGATAACGCGCGTGTGTGATTCAGCTCCAGGCCGCAGGTACAGAAGAGGCAGTTCAGATAAAAATCAACTGCTAACACTGAGTAACTCAGGACTATTTTCATCTTATCAAGCATCCACGGTTGCCAGAAGTGATGCAACTCAACATGTTTTCTCAGTGCGCTAAGTTCTGTTCAGCCAAGGAGCTGGGTAACAAGCTCTTAGGAGAAGATGCCACTCTCTGAATCCCCAACAGAATTCTACACAAGTTAAACAAGAGGAAAACAGAATCAAAAGATAAAGGAAACAGTGCCTTATCACAGGTATGGTAAAAACAAACAGAACAGAAGCTGTCCCCTACTAGCAATAAACATAAGCCATGTCTTCCTCTGAGAACACCAGGAAGATGGTACGGAGAGCTACCGAGGTGATCAGGGGGCTGGAGCATCTCCCTTGTGAGGAAAGGCTGACACACTTGTGCTGGTTCAGCCTGGAGAAGAGAAGACTGAGGGGGGATTTCATAAATACCTATAAGTATTTAAAGGGCGGGTGTCAGGATGATGGGACTAGGCTCTTTTCAATAGTGCCCAACGCCAGGCCAAGGGGCCACGGGCACAAGCTGGAACACGGGAAGTTCCACCTGAACATGAGGACAAACCCCTTCCCTGTGCGGGTGCCAGAGCAGGGGCACAGGCTGCCCAGGGAGGCTGTGGGGTCCCTTCCCTGGAGACATTCATCCCCCGCCTGGACGCGGTCCTGTGCCCCCCCTGCTCTGGGGGTGCCTGCTCAAGCAGGGGTGGGACGGGGTGAGCTCCAGAGGGCTCTTCCAACCCCCACCACTCTGTGATTCTGTGAAGATTCTGTCAGCTGTATTAATTTAACAGCTGCAACCAAGAGATACAGCAGAACAAAACCTAACAGCTGCTAAGGCAGTTACACAGAAGGGATCAGAAGCAGCCAAAAGCCCAGCACATAAGTTCTTTTCAGTCAAGCTAATGAACAGCGGCAAGTCCGCAAGGTCTCAGATGAGAACAAACTCTAGGGAGGAATGGACTGGGATGGCAGGAGCGGCGAGAACCACCGTTAGCAGGAAAACAAAACAGGTTGGTTGCTGCTGAGGGTGACAGAAGGGTGAGATCACAGTGCTGAGATCGCCTTCGGAGTCCCAGATTCAAAACATAAAACCAGCCCTTGCCCTACTGACTCCCGAGTTAAGATTCAGGCTGCGATAGGACCAAAATGGGAATTCACCAGAGCGCAACAGAAAGCATTACAATGATTTAAGGAAAAGTGCACAGGTGAGGAACAGAGAATGGATGTGCTAGGAGGAAAAAGAAACAAAAAAACAATCAGGAGACAGAGCATCTTCGCTATTTTTGTATATGAACCTATGTCATACGCCATATTTCAACTGTAGTTCACCTGTTAATCTGTAAAGGTTAAGAGGAAAAATACTGCTCAGGAAGTGTTACACCATTTCTTTCAACTCTTCAACATGGTCGCCTTCTTTATACCTCCCTGAGAACTATTTCATCTAGAATAATCTAAAAGGCTTACACCACAATACAAACTGCCCAGCAATTTCCATGTTTCAAGGCTCTCTTGGGTACGATGCAATCACCTCAGACACTGGATGCTGGCAGCATCAGTTCAAAAGGGCACCACCAATATTTATCCAAGCCTCCTTTTAAAGGACGAGCAAAAGTTCCTGATCTTAACACAGCTTTTGGCTACACACCACCACCAACAGATTACAAGGGCCATCCAGTATTAACCTCTTCACTTACACTTCATTACACCTGTAGAGGTCTCCACATCACGCTGCTCTTCCCTCCCTGCTCTCCCAGTTCCCTTGGAATTCAAGTTTGGGGTTTTTTTCCTTTTTTTTAAATTCATTATCAGTGGTAGAGCACATTCTTTTTCAATAAGCACAGGCAAACCAGCCTCAAAGTTGCAATTAATCTCGTAACAATGTAAGAACATTCTTCCTCTGACGTATGTAGGCAGAAGGCTGCTGGGTTTGAGCACAGACACAAAATCTGTCCGCTGAAGAACACTAAGAAAAGGCTGCCCGTCGCAGTTCTGGTAAGCGATAACAAACAGCAACGTTAAGAGAAGGAAACCAAGCGCAGTACTGGCAAATGTCTGGTTTGCAACATCTTATTCACATGCTGACACAGCCACTTGACATGAAAATAATCCATAGTTCTCCTCTAAAGGGTCACTCACCCACAGTTACCTTATTTTTTAATACAGAATGAAGATGCCTTTGCACTATGATTACCATCCGCACCAATGTTAATCGCCAGATGGATTATACTGACTTTATACATCACTTAAGCATCTGAAATACCACCCATCCACGATCGGATCTGTTCTTCTAGGATTTATGCATAGTATAAACTGTTATCACTTGCTCGAGGTCAAACCCTGCCCCATCTACCGGTCATAACCGACCAAACCATTCACCCAAGCTCCACCTCAGCTCGACGCAGCGGTCTACGACACACTGCCTCCACCTGCTGTTCGAAGGACACTTTCAAATAGACGTTGTGAGCACAGGATAACCGAGTTCCTTCGTATTTGACTTTGCCAGATCTAGTGAGGAAGACAGTCTCTTCTCCGTCTATGAAGGTATTAATCGAAGCCAGAAGCGAGAGCAGGGAAAGCCAGTGCATTTCAGCAGTGGTAACGGTTCACTTTCACTCAAGAGAGGGACAGATTTCTAGGGAGGGAAGGACCCTACTCCCTCCCCACAGCTACCCCCTATCAGAAAGTCCTAATTCAGCTTCTGATAGCGGCATTCTTTGAACATTTCAAAGTGTGAGAAAGAGGTGCTCAGCGTTATTGAGACATTCAGCTACAAAAAGCTGAATTCAGCTACAAAAAAACCCATTATTTCTAGCAGAGACAGGATACGGCAGCACAAGGAAGGCAAACTAAAGTAACACTCACTACATCACCTTAATGGCAAGGCAAGTGTTTTAAAAGCATCTAACAGTTTGACCAGGCTAGCAGGCTTCAAGAAAAATATCCCGACAAGTCTCCTCTGATATTGGACCATTATTGTGTTGACATCTATGGCAGCATGAAGGAAAAGCCAATGTGAGATGGAAAAAAAAAAATTAATTTTAGAGGAAGGCAGCGGTGTAACTCAAGGACAGGTTAAAGAGTTATGTATGGCAAGAGCCCAAAGCGACCCCGAAGGCTACAGACAGATGGCAAGAACACAGTTGTCAAGAAGTTGCAAATAAGAGTGATGAACAGATCAATAAAAGCAGTCTTAATTCACATTTGGCAATTACATTGCTAAACAGACATCGCAGGGACATGGACGGATGGATAGTTGTGCTGGGGACAGATATAGAAAAAAGAATCAATGCTGTGTACATGAGAGCTAGGGAAAAAAACTGTCAGAGAGTCAAGATGCAAAATTCAATGCTAAGATTCAACTACAATAAGGAAAGACCGAACAGAGTGAAATATGGAGCTAGGACACCAGGAGCCAGATCCAGAGGCAGAGCAGGGGAAGTCCAAACACTGTTACAATGAGCACAACTCACTCTGGGGAGGGGAAAAATAAATAATAATATATTAAATAAAAACAAAAAGGAAAAAGGAGGAGGGGCAGGTGTTTCACATGATAAAAGATATGAACGATGGTGGAAAAACACTTTCAAGTGAGAGCCCAACGGGGTTACTCATCTCCAGTTTCACTCATCTCTCAGCAGCCAAGTTTACACAGCTTCCAAGCAAAGAACAAAGCAAAGATGAGAATGCGGCTTCTTATCTTTCAGTGATACTGTAACATTAATAGCAGTGATCTATAACACATTAAATGGCATTTCACTCTATGGGCTTCAAAAAAGCACCAGGACCTAGAAGGAGGATGTATGCAAAATGCAAATAAAAGGACAAGAGCAGAATACGTCATTATCCCATCTCCTCCAAAAACACCCGAAATACCTGTCAGTAAATAATGCTTGTCTTTGAGGAGGGGAGACGAGTTCACAGCACCTTGTGCTTTTGGTTTTCATTTTCAGGTATTACTCCAAATCCCAGCAAAAACTACCCAGCTCTTTGTACAAAGATAATGGCTACAAAACAGTTGAGTCGCAGCAAATTTTGCTCTCTCAGCAGTTTTTTTGCATGCCTGGGACTCAGGGGTCATTTAAACACAGATAACCTACCATGTACTGATTATAAAGTATTTTGATAAACTGACTGATCAACAAACGCTTAACACACCTACGTGTCTGTCTTTTAAGACTTTCATGCATGTAAATTTAATGTTCAACTTCTGCTGAATCTTCAGCCGCAATTCAGACATTGGAGATAAACACGCAAGTGATAAGACCAGCAAATACACCTCGATCTTCCCAATGACTCTATCACAGGCCAGGCTAGGAAAGGCACACAGAACTCGATCAGCTGAGTACTCGCTCACCTGAGGGCATTAGGGAATCTCTCTCAATAATTCTGGCTGACGCCAAGTCACTGATGATATACTGTAATCTCAAGTGTGTGAACACCGACAGGAATGCATTCCCCTGTTCCGATTCCAGGAAGGCAACGTCATCCTCAAAATCTGCAAGACGGAGCACTGGTATTACAAGTTGGTTTTCTAAATATTTTCCAGAGCCTATTTGTATTTGACATTGAGGTTTACTTTATTAAGCACAGAAAGTTTTTATGGACAAGCAAACCATCTTTTGGAGCTAAACCCAAGAAATTACTTACACTCAAACCCTTTTGGCAGAACTGTTAGACCAAACTTTTCCTCTTTGGAAACACACACGTGCCTTCTAGCGAGAAGGCAACAAAAGCTTATCCTAACTGAACAACAGCAGAAGCAACGAAGCAAAACTAGCGACCATGTCTGCTCACTTGAAACATGTGGACAAAACAGTGAAAAGGCTATCGGTGCTGAGACCCTGATCCCGGGGACTGCTGGCAGAGGCCAGCCTTCCCAGAGAGAAGAGGAGAAAGTTGGGAAGTGGAGGAAGACTATCGTATTTTACTTCTGACCAGCCTCTTCCACAACCCAAGGCCATGCCAATTAATCCTACCTCTCCTGCGCCTGGCAAACCACGCATCAGCTTCGGTTAAGAGTTGTTTCAAAGACCCATTCCAAGTAGGCACTAGCTGGAGGAACATCCACTAGGGAAAATAAACAAACTCTAGGGAGTTAATTGAAGAAGTCTTCAAAACAGTAATACATGCGTTATTAACAGCGCTTTTTCATAATGCATTAATTCCTACAAAGATTCTGATACTCTCTTAGATGCTTCCAGGAAATACCAAAGAGGTTAAAATTCTCATTGTGCTACAAATCAGCTACTACGCTGGAGTTCAACTTCATAAAGCCCCAGCCCAACCCTTCGCCAAGTACCTTTTTGAGAGCGGTGTACACATCCATTTCCACTTGCACTACAAGTAGGTCAGAAGAACTAATCAGCTGTTTCATGAGGTTTATGCTGAAAAAAGACAAGTCATCAAAGAATTCTACGAGACATACAGACAAAACCAAGAAAGCAAGCTAGGTAACAAGCAACCGTCGATAGCCTAGAAAGTCGTGTTGAGCGAGCTGCACGCTTTGGAAGAAACTGTACTTCACCACTGACAGTTAACTGACGCCTGAATACCTGAGGTCTTTGAAGAGCGCCACACTCTGGTGAGGCATCAGGTTATTCAAGAGCCATTCCAGGCACCTAGATTAAAAGCAAGGAATTAGTACCTTCCTTTTTTTCTTACATATCTCGACATTCAAGCACAGTTGCTCAGGCTCACAAAGCCTGGTTATGTACCGCGTGATTCTGAAATACTGCTTTAACGTGCCCAAGACATGAATGCATAAAAGTATGAAGGGGAGTTCTTTCAAAAACATGAACTTTACCATAACACTTTCCAAAATTTTCTGTAACTCTTAAAGTTGCATTTAGTGTCTCTCAGGGAAGAGTGAAAGCTATATTCCTAGTGCTGTTAATGCCACAAAAAGCCCTGAGAACACACTAATTCTCAGCAGAAGGAAGCAGCTAGCACTAACCTCAGCATTCTGCTCCAAAATGTCTAATTACCCCTCCTAATTAAGATAAACTCAAGCTCAAGTACTGAATATTAAAGCAGCTTTGAGATAAAAGAGTCAATGATGGCAAGTATTGTTTCACTGTCACGCTGAAGACCAAATATATTGTCTTTACTAGTGTACGTTAGTAATTAATTCATTCACAGCGCAGGCCGATCAATCGAACGGAATCTACACCAAATTTAAGGTAACTGGTTATAGTAGAAACCCAAAAACTAGACAGAACAAGCAGAGCCCAAGCCAGATACATTTAGAAAAAAAAAAAAAAACCAAACAACAAAAAAACCACCAACCTAACTGGACATTATCTCACCATTCATAAATTCACACTTCTAATTAGCAATGTACAAAGCAGCTCAGAGAAAGTAATTCTTACTTTTTCTTCACAGAGTCTAACCCATATGTTGCCGCTGAATTGTAATAACCACACACAGTTTCTGCATTAATGGTTTCCTTCATTGTTTCACCACATTGCTGGATTAAGTCATCCTGCGGGGAAGAAAAAAACCCACAAATATTCAAAGTTTTTATTTCCTAACTGAGGTTTCAAAGATTGTGCAGTTCATACAAGTTTTCATGCCTGAACAATTACCAGAGTCACACGTGCTACAGTGACCTCTGCTACTCTATCCAGAACACTTAAACCAATCAATGTTCCTCAGAAAAACAGCTTTTTCTTAAGGATATATCACGTGAAAGAAAAGCTTAATGAATACTGTCAGGGTAGAACAAAGGAGCTGTTAAAACTTATTTTAGCCTACTTCTAGATATAATGCTCAAAATGGTGCTTAACATTACAACTGAATCTAAGCCATGCTATTTTGAAATAGAACCACTGTGTTACGTTTGGGGCTTTTTCCCACTTTGTACGAAAAGATTATTTATTTCTCCAGGTGAAACAATACGTGTGCGTGACTATGTTACGAACAGTTACCTTTAGCTGAAAAGAAAGCATAAAAATATTGCACATTTATTACTTACAAGCTGCAGCATGCAGGCTGCTGCTAAAAGGGCAACTACTCGACTGGGTTTTATTAATACATCATCTCTGTACAGCGAGCCAAAAGCCACCTGTAGAGCTGAAAAGAGTACAAGTGTCAAACTAAGACAGGACATACGAGCTCGGATAACTAAAAGAATCCTTAAATATAACCAAACCACTGCAACTCACACATTCTCTTCACTCCTGCTTGCTCAGGATAAAAAACTGGTATTTACCACCTCAAGCACACGCACATAAACAGAATACACAAAACATGGCAGTCACCGATGAAATACAGCCCCTTGCACCATTTAAACAAGATATTCATCTTAAAACAGCCACCAAGGCACGCCACGGGGCCACGTGCAGGACAGTAAAACTAGGTAAAAAGAAGAGAAATCTCATGCTCCTCCTCTGCAACTCATCACTAGTGTAACATTGAGATACTGCTGTGATGCTACAAATTTCTCTGTAATTCTTCTGAAAAACAAAACTCACAGTTCACTCCACGGTGCTTGGAACCATAGCAAAGCTTTCTGCCAACTCACATCGGTCCCCCGCGAGCCCCCCCCTCGGCAGCTTTTCAAGACCAGACAGATGAAGATGTGATCCACACTCCAACATTCGGATCTCCACAACAGTTGCACATATTGATCCCAAGAGCCCCAATGCCAAAACAACAGTACAAGCAGTTGCTTTCCAGATGTGCTTCCCAGCTCAGAGGTACAAAAGTTAATTCAACTCTACTGGTGACCCGAGTTAAGCTCAGAACTGAATGAGCACAGAACTCATTCTTTCAAGTTTCTTATTTACTCGTTTGAAAATTATCCTTAAAAAATTTTTTTTTTCCAGTTAATTTTCTGTCAGGTTCAGCTTGAACGCTGAAGGTAGGAGTTATGTTAAAATAAAAGGTTCCCACTTACCTTCTGTATCAATGTTTGGGTCAGGAATCTCCAACTCTATGATGTTCATGCTAGATTCTTTCCAAGCTCCACTGAACATACTGGAAAAGTAGCCTGACTACATGAGGGAAGAGGAGAGAAAAAGAACCCAAGTAAGACACTTAATGCAAATTAAAGCTCTCAAAAGCAGCACACGGAACAAAAAAAAATCATTAATATTTACCTTCATGCAGAACAAAATTTATGAAGGGAACTTTTCATAATGCAAACCACTCTGACCTACTCAAGAAAGGACTAACTGTAGTTGCTCTATTTCTGAAAGGGAAAATGCGTCTAGGACGTTTGGACTACGTGTCTGCAATCAGAGTGAAGAAAGAGCTTTCAAGGGCCACAAAAGCCACACAAACTCTTTTCCTACAAACCACACCACCAATGGGGATATAACCAGTCCAAGAATTAAGTCCTTAATGTTACCGGTGGACAACAAATCCTCCAGGCATCGCGGAATGCCTGTTCAGCTACTGGGGGGCTGGAGGGAAGAAAAGCATGCAAGACATACAAATTAATGTACAAGGTTGTAAGTCTCATACCAAGGACACATGCACATACACCACTTATGGAAATATACCTTTTCTTATAAAGTGTAAGGCATATAAAACTAGAATTTGATAGGTTTCCGTCCAAATGAAGTGAAATATACTGCTCTACTAGGATTCATGATTTTCCTTCTCAGCAGCAGATGTGCCCATTATGAGGTGCTATCACTCACTGAAGTTTACCTGAGAGATCAAAAAAATAAAGTCTATTTGTACAGCACCGTATGCCCTGACCTCTTAACTCAGCATTTCAACTCAGGGCAGCACATAACATGAAATCCAATTCTGATTTTATTTCATTACATAAATATTTCCATACCTTTGGCATATCCCCTAACTACGATGACATACAATACGCTACTCTAAAACCAGGACCTCAGTCATCTTGCCGATCCTCAGGAGGCTACCTTAGCTTTGCCATGTAGGCCAACTCCTCAGTTTCAGGAGAATTTATCATTTTAGTAACCAGTATCAGAGAAAATGAAACCCTCCATTTCTCAGACCTGCCACTCACAGGTAGAGCAGCACCTTGCTGTCATTTATCAAACTAAATGCAGTAGCTTGAGAGACTAGGGAAACAGAAACATACATCCTGAGAGAGGATGCTCAACAAGGCAGAGGAGTCGTGATTTCATTGACAGCGAGCTATTTTTAACACCCACAAATATTTTACCTTGAGAAACACCACTCCAACGACAGAGCATAAATTGAAATAGAAACCTGACTTAGGAGAACAGTTAACTTCACCACAAAACTTCATCTCACAAGAACATCGCTTGTACAATGACACCTCTACAGACCAAAACTGCAATTTTCAGAGTCTGTCCAAAAGCATCCACAGAAGCTATTTAATATTCAATTTTAGTCGTGCACCCACACTAAGTTTGAAGGGCTAGCTTCACGAACTTGAGACGGAGCAGCAGCACAATCACATCCACGATTAAAAGCATTGTCGCCAACAACAGCCTAAGGACAAACCACCAAAGTGCCCACCCTGTTTATGCTGCACAACGTTAAGTCTGACTGTCCAACCCACTTATACCCTGCCTCAGTTTTACAAAGTTAAAAGCAAGCAGACAATTAAAGCTGTGTCTCCCAGCTGTCCCCCTGGTCAAACACAACCACTGCTCTATCCAGAGGTGGCTGCCTATGATCAACCTTGGGCTATATGCAAGTGACTTTTCTGCCTGCGTTTTACACGCTTCAAAAGGTTCTGATGCACGCAAAAGGCTTTTTCCTACAAGAAAGCAATGAAACAGGACCTAGACAGGCTGGAGAGCTGTACCCAGGGGAACCTCATGGAATTCAGCAAGAGCAAGCGCAAGGTCCTGCCCCTGGGGAGAAACAACCCCCCGCACCAGCACAGGCTGGGGGGGACCTGCTGGAGAGCGGCTCTGCTGAGAAGGCCCTGGCAGTGCTGTGGGGCAGCGAGGTGACCCTGAGCCAGCATCGTGCCCTTGGGGCCACGAAGGCCAACAGTGTCCTGGGCTGCATTCAAAGGAGCATGGCCAGGGCAAGGAGGTTATTGTCCCCCTCTGCTCTGCCCCAGTGAGGCCACATCTGGAGTGCTGCATCCAGATCTGGGCCCCCTAGTTTAAGAAGGACAGGGAACTGCTTGAGCAAGTCCAGAGGAGAGCTACCAAGGAGCTGGAACATCTCCCTTGTGAGGAAAGGCTGACACACTTGTGCTGGTTCAGCCTGGAGAAGAGAAGACTGAGGGGGGATCTCATCAATGCTTATAAATATCTAAAGGGTGGGTGTCACAATGATGGGACTAGGCTCTTTTCAGTGGTGCCCAATGACAGGCCAAGGGGCAACAGGCACAAGTTGGAACATGGGAGGTTCCACCTGAACATGAGGACAAACCCCTTCCCAGTGCGGGTGCCAGAGCAGGGGCACAGGCTGCCCAGAGAGGCTGTGGGGTCCCTTCCCTGGAGACATTCACCCCCCGCCTGGACGCGGTCCTGTGCCCCCTGCTCTGGGTGTGCCTGCTCAAGCAGGGGTTTGGATGGGATGACCTCCAGAAGTCCCTTCCAACCCCTATCGTCCTGTGATTCTGTGAAATTTCCCTTGCTGTGGCCAATGCAAGCAATTGCTGTACCTATACTGGAAACATGGCTTTAACACTACAACAACAAAAATCAAGAATTCACTTCTACCATCCCTTCTTACACCAGAGGAGCTGCATTCAACCTGCTGAGCATCTCCCAGTGCCATCTTCACCTCGTAACACATAAAACCATTTTGTGTTTCACTACAGCTAACACAGAAGCGCACACATTTTCAGGTGTAGTACCTGATGTTACTTTCTCTTCTCGCTTCAAATACATTGCTTTCCAGGTTAGACTCCCACGTTAAAGGTAACGGCACAACTGAATGAAACGTTTCAAGACAAAGCCATGGTTTCTCCCCACTTCTGTCACAGGAAAACTAATAAAAGAGAACAGACAGTAAAGATAACAGCACTCTTCACTCCCAAAGCGCAAGACGTCTTACAAAGAATTTCACCCTAACACGAGCCCAAAATAAAACGCTTGTAAGAAACAGCATCTTTTTTGTAGGTACGCACTAGGATTTATTCTTTTCAGAGCTTCTGTGCGAGGAAGCAGCAAGGAAGCCTTCATCCTTGGATGCACAACAAATACAGAGACCCAGCACCAGCAACTTCCCTTCAGTTCCCTACCCTTGAGTCCCAATGAACACTAAAGTTGGACTGGGTCAGCAAGTGCTGTACAGACCCACTCCGGAAGCGCTTTCCTTGCTCTGCAATAATATTAACATCGCAGGAGACTCTCAGCCATTTCTTTAGCAAACAAGAACCTGTCCTCCGGACACCAAAAGACAGTTTTCAGGACTGTTTTCACAAAGGATGGGCCAAGGTTAAGATGATGAGATTAAAACAAAATTAAGTTGCAAGGGACAGAAACAAAGAAACTTTTCAAACACGAAGCTACAGCTACGCTTCCTAACATTACTATCAAAGGCACAAGGCATGTTGTGTAACTGCTTGCATCCACAGCGAGAGTGATAAGTCAGAAATGTAAGGGGAAGAAAAGGAAAGAAAAAAGTCTTGAGTCACACTTACCATTTACCAGACATTCTTTCATCACAAATACAGTTTCTCTTGCGAGGAAGAAAGGAGCCGCTTACCTGGCACAAATAGATCTTATGCAAGTTCCACTCCTCTCCCAGAGCACAAATTTTGACATCGCTGTTCTCCCCATTCACAAACAGAGTCTGATAAATATACTTAGAAGTGCTTTTCAGCTGTTTCCTATGCAAAAAGACAGAGACACACTCCTTCAAATTTGTCTGTTACAGAGGCAGCACCAGGTACCGGAAAGGGCTTTTTTCCTCCCCGTGAGGGACCAGCCTCCCCCCCCCGCCGTTGCTCACCTCCCCTCTCTTGTTCACTGCAGCAGCTGCTGCTGGGACCTTTCCGAAGCAGACAAGAAACTCCCCCCTGGCCCCGGCCCCCCACCAACCTCACAGCGGCAGCCCTTCCCCTCCGCCCCTCCCTTTCCCGCACAAGACCCCGAAGATCGGGCTCGGCCCTCGAGCGCCCCGGGCCCTTCCCGCACAGCCCCTCACTCGCCCCCGGCCTCGCCGGGCCCCTCCGCCCCTCACGGCCCCTCCTGCCCGCCGCGCCACCTCAGGGCCAGCGCGACCGCCGCCAGCCCCGCAGCCCCTTCCCGCCACCCGCCCCTGACAGAGCCGCGTCCGCGGCCCGGAGCCCCCTCGGAGGCGGCCACCGCCGCGCTTCCCCTTGACGGCCCGGCCGCCGCCGCCCCCTCAGGAGGCCGCCCGGAGCGGTCGGATCGTCCCAATGACTCCAGCGCAGGCCAGGCCGGGAAGGGCGCACAAGAACCCGATCGGCTGAGTACTTGTTCACCTCAGGGCATTAGGGGATCGTGAGTTTGTGCTTAAAACAGACAAGTCATCAAAGAATTCTGCGAGACATACAGACAAAACCAAGAAAGCAAGCTAGGTAACAAGCAACCGTCGATAGCCTAGAAAGTCATGTTGAGCGAGCTGCACGCTTTGGAAGAAACTGTACTTCACCACTGACAGTTAACTGACGCCTGAATACCTGAGGTCTTTGAAGAGCGCCACACTCTGGTGAGGCATCAGGCTATTCAAGAGCCATTCCAGGCACCTAGATTAAAAGCAAGGAATTAGTACCTTCCTTTTTTTCTTACATATCTCGACATTCAAGCACAGTTGCTCAGGCTCACAAAGCCTGGTTATGTACCGCGTGATTCTGAAATACTGCTTTAACGTGCCCAAGACATGAATGCATAAAAGTATGAAGGGGAGTTCTTTCAAAAACATGAACTTTACCATAACACTTTCCAAAATTTTCTGTAACTCTTAAAGTTGCATTTAGTGTCTCTCAGGGAAGAGTGAAAGCTATATTCCTAGTGCTGTTAATGCCACAAAAAGCCCTGAGAACACACTAATTCTCAGCAGAAGGAAGCAGCTAGCACTAACCTCAGCATTCTGCTCCAAAATGTCTAATTACCCCTCCTAATTAAGATAAACTCAAGCTCAAGTACTGAATATTAAAGCAGCTTTGAGATAAAAGAGTCAATGATGGCAAGTATTGTTTCACTGTCACGCTGAAGACCAAATATATTGTCTTTACTAGTGTACGTTAGTAATTAATTCATTCACAGCGCAGGCCGATCAATCGACCGGAATCTACACCAAATTTAAGGTAACTGGTTATAGTAGAAACCCAAAAACTAGACAGAACAAGCAGAGCCCAAGCCAGATACATTTAGAAAAAAAAAAAAAAAACAAAAAACAAAAACCAAACCAAAGAAACCACAAACAGAAAACCACCAACCTAACCTGGGCATTATCTCACTGCTTATAAATCCACACTTTTAATTAGAAAGGAATTCTTACCGTTTCTTCCCAGAGCCTAACCTGTATGTCCCCTGCTGAATTGTAATAACCACACACAGTTTCCTCATTGTTTCATCACATTACTGGATTAAGCCATCCTGTGGGGAGTTAAAAACCCACAAATAACTCAAGTAAGACACTTAATTCAAATTAAAACTCTCAAAAGCAGCACACGGAACAAGAAAAATCATTCATATTTACCTTCATGCGGAACAAAATTTATGAAGGGAACTTTTCATAAGCAAAACCACTCTGACCTACGCAAGAAACATCTAATGGTAGTTGCTTGTTTTTGTAGGTACGCACTAGGATTTATTCCTTTCAGAGCTTCTGTGCGAGGAAGCAGCAAGGAAGCCTTCGTCCTTGGATGCACAACAAATACAGAGACCCAGCACCAGCAACTTCCCTTCAGGTTCCTACCCCTGAGTCCCAACGAACATTAAAGTTGGACTGGGTCAGCAAGTGCTGTACAGATCCACTCCGGAAGCGCTTTCCTTGCTCTGCAATAACATCATAGGAGACTCTCAGCCATTTCTTTAGCAAAGAAGAACATGTTCTCTGGACACCAGGGTTAAGACCAGGAGGCTAAAAAAAATTAAGTCGCAAGAGACAGAAGCAAGGAAACTTTTCAAACACAAAGACACAGCTACGCTTACGTCCTACAAATCTCTTGGCATCACTATTCTCCCCGTTCACAGATTTCGATACGTATACTTAGAAGTGCTTCTCAGGCTTTTCCTATACCAAGAGGCAAAGAGAGACACACTCCTGTGGGCCCACAAGCGCCTCGTCTCTGCCATCCCGTCCTCCAGACGCTGTTCTCCTGCTCCCACCTGCGCCCCAGGGGCCGCAGCTCCGGCAGAGAACCACCTGCTGCTGCCTGGGCTCCTCCCCAGGGGGACAGCGTCGGTGGCTGGATCCAATGGATCTCAGCATCCATTTCACACAATCACTGACTCCTTGAGATGGCCGGGAGGTCGACAGAGGGTGGAATTAGATGGTCCCACCCCGCTGCTCAGGGAGGGCACCTTGCAGCCGCTTGGTCGTGCCCATGTGCAGAGGGCTGTGGAACATCCCCAAGGCTGAAGACTCCACAAGCTCCCTGGGCCACCTGTGCCAGTGCTCGGCACCGAGCAGCCTTTGCACTTCCCGTTCCTGAACTGCATGAGGTCCCTGTCAGCCCAGCTCTGCAGCCTGCCCAGGTGCCCCAGGATGGCAGCAGGACCCCCTGGCCGAATCGCCAGCTCCTCTCGGGCTGGTGACACCTGCCAACTTGCTGACGAGGCGCTCTGCCCCATCACCCAGAGCTAACGTTAGGTGAGGAAGGGGCGAAGCACGACCAGAGCCACTACTGACCCCCGGGAGACACCGCTACGTCCTGGCCTTGCGCTAGGCTTGCTGCCACCGAGCGGCACCCTCTGGGCCCGGCCGTTCAGCCCCTTTCAGTCCCGCTCGCTGTCGGCTCATCCAGCCCACTTCCATTCGAGTGGCTCCAACGCCGTGTTTAGAAAGAAGAGACTGCAAGATGGGCGCACGCAAGCACACAGCTTTCAAAATCCCACGCCACAAACCTCCCACGCTGGCTATTTCCGCCAATTGCCCCAAAGCCTCCAGACAAGAAAACACCCCGTAAGCTCACGCCTGCAAGGCCAACGACTGTTTTTAATTCCGGATTTGGCTTTGCTGCCCGTTGCCTCCCAATGAGCGCTGTTTTTTGCAAGGCGATCCCAAAAGCTGAACGCAGGCTAGAGCTCTTCCTCGAGGGACCTGTGGGCAGGCGTGCCAGCCGGCAGAGCCGTCCAGCTCTCTGGAAGCTCTCTTTGAGTCCTTCCTGGCCAGAGGCAGATCTGGGAGGAGAGACAGGGTGGGCTGCCGGCACCCTTTGTGCAGCTTGGTCCCTGCTGGGGGCGGTCTGGCTGCTTCCTGGATTATTCTTCCTCCTCTTCGGCATTGCGGGAGTCAGATGCTGCGCTCCTCCCGCATCCAGGTTCACAATCTGCCCCGCCACCGCTGCAGCGCCCCGAGTGCCTCTCCCACCTGCATCTCTGGACTGCTGAGACCCTCCTCCTCCTGCCCCTCTCCCTCTCCCTGCCCCTGCTAAGGGCTCCTAGTCCATGGTGACCACAAACAGGCTGTGGGGATCATAGCCGTGCCGTGGGGATCTGCTCCCCACTCCGCGCTCCGCTGAGTTTGCTCCCAAGCAGCCCTGGCTGCGGGAGCCCCCTCGGAGCCGGCGTTGGAGGGCCTCGGGAGCTGCATCGCCTCTTGGGGCTCGGGCACAACGCGGAGGACTTGTTCTCTCCCTCTTCCTCTTGCGTGCTGAGCGGCGGCGCCCCGTGTGCTCCACAGGGGGGCTGTGGATATCATTGCCCTGCTGACAGCATCTTCTCTGCTCCCTCTGCTTTGGCAGGCTCTGCTCCTGAGCAGCACTGGCTGCGCGAGCTGACTGGCAGCTGCTCTTGGAGGGCCCTGGAGCTGCGCCGTGCCTGGGAGCGCAGTCAACACTCGCAGGGCTAGTTCTCTTCCTCCTCCCTGCTGAGTGGTCGTAGTCCGTGGGGTCCACGACCCAGCTGCGGAGATCCCTGCCCCACTGCGGCGATCTGCTCCGGGGCCTCTCCCTGCCACCCTTCCTCTGGGAAGAAGGGCTCGCTCCACGCTCCTCCTCCTCGCTGCCCTCCTGCATGGTGTGCAGCAGACGGCCCGAGGGCGGAGAGCAGACCAGGCAGTCAGCTTTCCTTCTGGACACCAGCCTTGTCAAGCTGCAGAAGAAGCGATGCCAGCAGAAGCCCACGCAGGAGGCAATGCTGAGCCTGCCTGGCCAGACGGGGCCCAGCCAGCCTGCAGATGCCTCCCGTGCACCTGCCCAGGTGGGCTGGCTGGTGCTGGCTCTTGCGGAGGAGCCGCTGTCCCCTGGAGAGTCCTCCATGCCCGCTGCCACGTCCTGCAAGGAGAGCTGGGATAGGGTCCTGCCCTTCCCTCCTCAAGGGAGCAGAGCCGCGGGAAGCCCCAGAAGGTGCCTGAGGGGACAGCTAAGGGCCTTCCAGAGCCTCTCCTGGAGGGCTGCAGAGGCGGAAGGGCCAAAGGCGCACCAATGGGACGGATCTAGGGGGGGTGCTTTGAGAGGGAGCAGCGTCGCAACTGTCAACAGCGGTGCCGCGTGCCAGGGAAAAGAGAGCGATGCCAAGATGCCAGAAAGAAGCCCACTGCCCACGTGCTGCCCTCAGCCACCTCCCCGGGATTACCTTGGTCTGTCGGGGCTCACCCTCTGCTCCCACAGAACCCACTTGCTTCCTGCTGGACCCCCACAGGCTGAGGAAGGAAGGGGCATACGATGGTGCCGGTGAGGAAGCAGCCATTTCGCTAGGTTTCCGATCAGAGCACCTGGAGAATAAAAACAAAGAGAGGCATCTCTCTTTAGGGCTCTTCTTGCAGCCTCCTCTCGGCTTCAGTCCTTTTGTGGGAGCGGTTTCTACGACAGAGGGAAGATGCGACCAGGGCCGCAAATGGCATTCTGGCAAGTTCAGCTGGGGTCTTCCCCAATCCCCCTGTCGGAGCAAGGCCTCGTCTTTATGACCCCTATGGCCTCCATTTCATAGAATCGTAGAATCATCAGGCAGTTTGGACTGGAAGGGACCTGAAAGATCACCTCGTTCCACCTCCCCTGCCCTGGCCACAGACACCTTCCACCAGACCACGTTGCTCAAAGCCCCGTCCAGCCTGGCCTCCAACACCTCCCGGGAGAGGGCACCTACAGCTTCCCTGGGCAACCTGTGCCAGGGCCTCGCCACCCTCACCCTCAAGGATTTCTTCCTAACAGAGAGCTAACCAAAACCTACCCTCCCTCGCTTTCAAACCGGTGCCCCTCTTCCTACCACCACACTCCCTGATAAAGAGTCCCTCCCCACCTCGCCTGTAGGCCCCCTTTAAGTACTCTTCCCTACATCAGCCAGCTTCACAGAGCAGGCAAGCAGCACTTTGCACCAGGGCAGCAGCCTAAAGCCCGCTAGGGAAAGATAACCACTGACGTGGGGTAGCTCAGCTCTGACAGCGCTGAATGGGGCGGCCTGTACTCGCTCTCCTGTGAGAGAAACGCTCAGGGGGATGAGAAGAAAATCAGCACAAACCAGGAGAGGAAACCGATTCTAAACAGGTTTTAGTACCGCTTGTTATTTATTACCTGATGTAAAACAGCAGATACGCTTGCTGCCTGAGCACGGTGTCGATGCCACAACGATCCACAGACTCATCGTCCATCTTATACCACGCTCCGCTGCTGGCCTGCAAAGAAAGGCGTCGGTATCTGGAGATGAACGGCACGGTGCCTCCACCAACCCAGGCAGAGAACTGCAGAACCAAGAGAAAGCCAAAACCAACCCAGCCCAGCCCCTAAGGAGACCTTCTCGCCAAGACCCTCGGCTGCCAGTAACACTGCCGTGAAAGCGTGTCTTCGGCAGGGTAGATTTTGCCCTGCCTTGCTAGGCAGGACGTCCCTCTTTACCTTTGTGTAGCAGAAATAGTGTCCGTGATAACAGCTGTGACCGCGGTGCACCACGACAGCATATAAGGAGTAGAGGAGCGGCTCCCCAGCTGCGTGAGACGTGTACGGGCGAAGGTCCAAGTACTCGGGGTACTCCACAACCTACGGAGAGAGCAAGAGGGCTCAGAAGCCATCCTGAAATACTACGTGAACTAGCCTTCCAAGACTAAGGGCTAGAGGCGTAGAAAGACATCTCTGGGGCTGACGGCAACTCGGCGCTCCCTAAAGCTACGGGGCGTGGTTTGGGTGGCAGGAAACTGTTCTCGGCCAAAGCAGCTCTGCCGGAGCAGGGCACGCGCTTCTCCTCCCACGGGAACTCTCCTCTCCTGGCAAGGGACCGCAAAGACCTCAACGCCAACAGCCGGCGAAAGGCCCCGCTGCTTTGGGAAACCCCCTGCGCCAGGAAGAGGAAGTTGTGCTCCAGCTGCGTACACACCTTGCTGATCTTCCCGCCGGTGAAATCGTCAAACCTTTTCAGGCACACTGTGAGAACCATGGGCGCGCGATGGATTGTAAACCTCTTGGAGGCGGCGACCATCCTCTCACACCTTGGAAGCAAGCACAGAGGCGAGGGCTGAAACGCACCCTGCGACGCAGCCTTTCTTCCCCCCGGAAGGCCAGACAACCCTTCCCGTCTCACACATCCTTGCGCTATTTTAAAACTATTCAGCACTGTAAGGCCACGCTAAAGCCAGCCGCGTCGTCTCCTTGTGCGTTCAGCCTACACGAAACGACGGCTTATGCTCGGCGACACGCAGCACCTTCACGCAGGATCTAGTACGATTAGGACGTTAGCGTTCATCTTACTGGCTACACCGATAGCAGTTTTCGCCCTCCAGCCGCTCAGGTCGGACAAAGCCCTCCAGAGCATCGGTGACAGAAGAGGCTGCCTGGAGGAGTGAGAAAGGAGAGCACTGAGCTGCGGGAAACACCCTCACCCAAACACCTCCTAGGAGTTTACGCAAAAACCTAGCTAGACGACGCTGAGGGGACCCGCCCTCAGCCTGCAAGCAGCGTCCGGAAGGAGACGGGACGAGCCTTTGGGGCTGAACATCGCCCTCCTTCCCAAGGGATTCCCAAGGCTACCGAGAGCCACCTCTCTGTGGCGCTGCACAGTTCAGCTACCGAGGGTGTGCAGGGTCACCACCAAGGAAAACAATACCACCCGCCAGGCCAGGAGCCAGACGGCTGCTGAGGGAGGGCAAAGGGAAGAAGGCTGAGAGGACGTCCAGGGTGCAGAGAGGACAATTCCCACTCGCCCGGCTTCAAGCCAGCACCCACAGGCAGACCGCTGCCACGGCCTCCCCAGAGGGACTCGGGCCATTCCGCTTCCCGCCCACCACCAAGCTCTCTTCGGGTCACAGGAGGCGTTTTTAAGCCAACCGCGTTGATTCTGGAAAGCTACAGGGGCCTTGGGATGCCCCGAAGCACAAGCCACAAGCCCTCTTACTTTCACGTCCAAAGGAACGTCCAGGAAGGCCTCGTAGGAACTGGAAACTGCCTTGCAGCTCAAGCACGTGACTGGAAGGCAAACCGAAACGCTCAGCGATAGGGGAGGTCGACCGTGCCCGTTCATGCTCCTCCTACCTACTGCGCCAGTCAGACGTACAGCTGTTTATCACAGGCAGCAGGCAGAAGGGCACAGCCAGTCCCAAGGGGAACAACAGGTGGGGAGCAGTACCTCTGGATCTCAGACAGCCCCCAAAGATTTGATGGACGACGGTAGTCGATTGGGAAGAGATGTCCAAGCTGGAAAGAAACGGTAAGGGGCAGAGAGTCACCTCCTCCAGGAGTTTTACTTGGCCTGAAAACCCTGGGCGTAGGTTCTCCTTGATGGGAGCACCTCAAGGAGTCCAAAGGGCTCGGGAGCATTGGAAAGGCAATTTGCTTGTGCTTACTCGCTGCTTCCACTCAGGCAAGCGCTCTGCATGGCATCGACAGCAAGGCGGAGGAACTCGTGGGCGTCTTCCTGCACGCCCAGCTGGAAATGTTCTCCTATGCCTAAGAAAGAGGAAGTTAGTCCTTCTCTCCTCCGCGAACAGACGGAGACATGGCAAAGCACCTGAAGCGACTTACATGTCAGAACGCTGACGACACCCCAGGGCTCGATGGCACTGCCTGAGGAACGCAAGACGCTGTTCACGTGCGCTTCCATCCTGCACATCACGCAGACGCCTTGCTGACGACCTGAAGAGGGAGGTGGGAGGGAAGCAAGCTTCTCCGCTTAGCAAAATAGCCATAGCAACGGGAAACCTCACGCAGACCTTGGAGTCCCAGGAGCGGCCTCCACCCCTCCCAAGGCCCCCACGTCCCAACAAGCCCAGGACATTCGAGTGCGCAGAAGACACTCTTCAGAAGGATGCTGCTTCGCTGACAGAGCCTGTCTGTGCCACAGGCAAAGAGGGTTTAACTTGCAGGAGCTGGGACCAAGACGCGGGGCTACAAAGAGGCGCCTTTCTGAAGGGGAAAGAGACACCTGGACAGGACAAGCGGCTTCTGGGCTTGAGTGTTCAAAGACGACCAACTCGGCGGGTTGAGAAAGGAGGGCGGCTTTGCTCCTAAGCTGAATTCCAGGTGCTGGGAACCCTTGGCAAGTGCCCAACGAACGAGGAGCTGTTCATCAAAGTACTCACACGACTGGCTGTGCTCCCGAGAGAGCAGGTAGTTGGCCAGAGGGGGTGTGTAGGTCAGGCACTGCAGGATGGAGTTGAGGAAGCACGTATTGCCCAGGTTGTGGAGTCCCGCTCCAGCTCCCTGTCGGCGCTGCCAGGCCAGGCAAATCTTCTCCGGGGGAAAGAGGACCCTTTGTGGAGGAGCCATTCCCTCGACAAGGACTGCAGGGAAACGACATTGGGGAAGAGGTGAGAAGGCAGCCCTGCTGCTGTCAGACCTTTCTGCCGGCAAGGACACCTTTCAGTGTCTTGTGCCTAGCGGCAGAGGAGTGACACAAGGTGCTTTCCTGTCTCTAATGGAGAACACCTGGGTAAGCCTGGCTGCTAGCAGGAAAGCGCCCCAGGATTCGCCCTAGGCTCTCAGCGCACCAGCAGGCAGGGATGGAGCCCCAGCCGCGCCCGTTGCCTTTGGCGTTGGCAAAGGCCGAGCCTGCTGGCGAAGCCGCTACTCACAGGAGTCGTTCCCCGTTGCGGCCATCGCTCCTCTCGGGAACAGAGGGGAAGGCTCCGGATGGCAAACGATGTCGGGAGGCGCTCCAGAGAGAGAGCAGCGCCGAGCCTGCCGCCTGATTGCAAAGAAATAACCGCAGCTCACCAAAAGGATTTAAAAAAGCGCCACACGAAACCCACAGAACGGTATCTGCCCTCAAATCTCTTTCGGTGGTGCTCGGAACTGCGGCAGAGCTGCAGGCTGACGCCTTTCCCAGCGCTGTCCCAGGGCCCCAGTCCACAGCACCGTCAAAGGCCCTTGGGAAAGGCTCCAATGCACGGCACCTTCTCTGAAGAGGACCTGCTGCTGGCCTGTGGCCAGCGTTAGCAACACAGCCCGCCGCCTCTCTAGCCCACGCTTTCCCACCTTGCGTGCAGGAGCGACCGGCTTTGGGCTGCTACTTGAGCAGCTCCCGCTGCCGTGCTCCTCCTCTGCCAGCCTTCCTACCGCAGCACTCAGGGTGGGCTTCTCGTCCTTCTAGGCTGAGCCCAACGCCTCACGCTGCACTGCCACCCCCCCACCCCCTACTTGCCCCTCCTAGGATACGGCAAAGAAAGAACAACTGCCAAACAGCAGCGCTACCCATAGCCCACGTGTGGCCAGCCTACAAAGGTGCGATGGCTCAGCCCAGGGCTGGCAAGGTACAGACCAGCCTCTCCTTTCATCCCACAGCGACCTACTCTGCCATCTGCCCTGCAAGTCACGTCACGGTTACCTTTGAGAGAGGAGGGAAGCTGGGCAGAAGTGGGCAGGAAACGAGGAATGCTTGGAAAAAAGGAGCCGCGCGAGCAGCAAAGGCAGGAGCCGAGTTGTCCCGAAGGCCAGCTCAGCCCAACTGGCCTTCGCTGGCCCGCTCCTCAGGATCACAGGCCCTGGCCGGGTGAGCTCACAAGCGCCGGGCGGGTGCCGCATCACCGCCCCTTTGTGACACGGGGACGCACGGGAACGCGCTGCGGCCAGCAGCCGCCACAGCCCGGGCACCTCCTGTAGCCAGCAGCTGGCAGCCCCCGGGCTTCCCCACGCGCTGCTGCCCAAGCGCCGTCTGTCCGCCGGCAGAGCTCCCACCTCTTCGCCGAGCCACACAGCCAGACGGACGAAGAGCTGGCCAGGCCTGGAAGCGCTCCTGCTCGCACCTTTGCCTGCCACCTGCGCTCGCTGAGGCTTTCCTTTCTGCTCTGCCCAGCTACAGGACTGTGTCCGTGACACTGGTGTAGCAAAGCACCCGGTCTCTCGCAGCTTCTTTTCCAAGCAGTTTGATCTGCCCCCCACCAGCTACAGCCACAGCCTGACTCTGAACGAGAGCTACCAAAGAAACGCCCTCAGCAACTGCGCTGCATTGACCTTGGCTGCCTCTCTCACCCTCCAGCTCCCCAAAACATTGGTGGGCAGCGCCTTAGCACCTGGATTCACCCCTTGACCTGCTCGGAGCCCGGGGAGCATTGCTTCCAGCGCACGCTGGGGCCCTGCCACAGCAGCACTAGCAGGCTCCAGAGCCCTTTCCCTGGCACCAGCCAGCAGCCAAGCGCCGCATTCAATGCTCACGCCACAAGCTCACCGAGCAGGACAAAGGCAGCTTTGCTTCCAAGCCTCCTCTAGCACCGCTCCTCCAGCTGGCAGCCATCCCACACTCCTAGGTGCAGAGTGACCTCACTGCTGAGCTCAGGGCAGGGTCAGGGCTCCGGAGCTGGCAGCGCCCAGTGCCACCCAGGAAAGCAGGGCACCCTGGCAGCTGGAGGTTGAGCAGGGTGTGCCCGCTCCTCACTCACACGCTTCAGCCACAGCTCGTGTGCTGGGGCAGCACGGCATTCGCTACCCTTCACAAAGAGCCACGGCAGGCGGGCTGGCTTGGCTGAACGTGGCTGAAGAGCGCCTGTGCCCCGAGGGGCGCCTTTTGCCGAAGGCATCTTGGGCATAAGGTGGCCGGGCCAGAGTTCTTTCTTCTTTGACTTTCTATAGCATTCTTCCTCTGAAGGTGCCGGGGTGGGGGCGGGCGGGGCAGAAGAAAGGAAGAAACACCATTCCTTGCTGTCAGGACTAAAGGCTCCAAGGAAGCTGAGCAGAAGCAGGTGCCGGAGCTCGGCCTCGGGATGGCAGCAGGACCCCCTGGCCGAATCGCCAGCTCCTCTCGGGCTGGTGACACCTGCCAACTTGCTGAGGAGGCGCTCTGCCCCATCACCCAGAGCTAACGTTAGGTGAGGAAGGGGCGAAGCACGACCAGAGCCACTACTGACCCCCGGGAGACACCGCTACGTCCTGGCCTTGCGCTGGGCTTGCTGCCACCGAGCGGCACCCTCTGGGCCCGGCCGTTCAGCCCCTTTCAGTCCCGCTCGCTGTCGGCTCATCCAGCCCACTTCCATTCGAGTGGCTCCAACGCCGTGTTTAGAAAGAAGAGACTGCAAGATGGGCGCACGCAAGCACACAGCTTTCAAAATCCCACGCCACAAACCTCCCACGCTGGCTATTTCCGCCAATTGCCCCAAAGCCTCCAGACAAGAAAACACCCCGTAAGCTCACGCCTGCAAGGCCAACGACTGTTTTTAATTCCGGATTTGGCTTTGCTGCCCGTTGCCTCCCAGCGAGCGCTGTTTTTTGCAAGGCGATCCCAAAAGCTGAACGCAGGCTAGAGCTCTTCCTCGAGGGACCTGTGGGCAGGCGTGCCAGCCGGCAGAGCCGTCCAGCTCTCTGGAAGCTCTCTTTGAGTCCTTCCTGGCCAGAGGCAGATCTGGGAGGAGAGACAGGGTGGGCTGCCGGCACCCTTTGTGCAGCTTGGTCCCCGCTGGGGGCGGTCTGGCTGCTTCCTGGATTATTCTTCCTCCTCTTCGGCATTGCGGGAGTCAGATGCTGCGCTCCTCCCGCATCCAGGGTCACAATCTGCCCCCGCCACCACTGCAGCGCCCCGAGTGCCTGTCCCACCTGCATCTCTGGACTGCTGAGACCCTCCTCCTCCTGCCCCTCTCCCTCTCCCTGCCCCTGCTAAGGGCTCCTAGTCCATGGTGACCACAAACAGGCTGTGGGGATCATAGCCGTGCCGTGGGGATCTGCTCCCCACTCCGCGCTCCGCTGAGTTTGCTCCCAAGCAGCCCTGGCTGCGGGAGCCCCCTTGGAGCCGGCGTTGGAGGGCCTCGGGAGCTGCATCGCCTCTTGGGGCTCGGGCACAACGCGGAGGACTTGTTCTCTACCTCTTCCTCTTGCGTGCTGAGCGGCGGCGCCCCGTGTGCTCCACAGGGGGGCTGTGGATATCATTGCCCCGCTGACAGCATCTTCTCTGCTCCCTCTGCTTTGGCAGGCTCTGCTCCTGAGCAGCGCTGGCTGCGCGAGCTGACTGGCAGCTGCTCTTGGAGGGCCCTGGAGCTGCACCGTGCCTGGGAGCGCAGTCAACACTCGCAGGGCTAGTTCTCTTCCTCCTCCCTGCTGAGTGCTCGTAGTCCGTGGGGTCCACGACCCAGCTGCGGAGATCCCTGCCCCACTGCGGCGATCTGCTCCGGGGCCTCTCCCTGCCACCCTTCCTCTGGGAAGAAGGGCTCGCTCCACGCTCCTCCTCCTTGCTGCCCTCCTGCATGGTGTGCAGCAGACGGCCCGAGGGCGGAGAGCAGACCAGGCAGTCAGCTTTCCTTCTGGACACCAGCCTTGTCAAGCTGCAGAAGAAGCGATGCCAGCAGAAGCCCACGCAGGAGGCAATGCTGAGCCTGCCTGGCCAGATGGGGCCCAGCCAGCCTGCAGATGCCTCCCGTGCACCTGCCCAGGTGGGCTGGCTGGTGCTGGCTCTTGCGGAGGAGCCGCTGTCCCCTGGAGAGTCCTCCATGCCCGCTGCCACGTCCTGCAAGGAGAGCTGGGATAGGGTCCTGCCCTTCCCTCCTCAAGGGAGCAGAGCCGCGGGAAGCCCCAGAAGGTGCCTGAGGGGACAGCTAAGGGCCTTCCAGAGCCTCTCCTGGAGGGCTGCAGAGGCGGAAGGGCCAAAGGCGCACCAATGGGACGGATCTAGGGGGGGTGCTTTGAGAGGGAGCAGCGTCGCAACTGTCAACAGCGGTGCCGCGTGCCAGGGAAAAGAGAGCGATGCCAAGATGCCAGAAAGAAGCCCACTGCCCACGTGCTGCCCTCAGCCACCTCCCCGGGGTTACCTTGGTCTGTCGGGGCTCACCCTCTGCTCCCACAGAACCCACTTGCTTCCTGCTGGACCCCCACAGGCTGAGGAAGGAAGGGGCATACGATGGTGCCGGTGAGGAAGCAGCCATTTCGCCAGGTTTCCGATCAGAGCACCTGGAGAATAAAAACAAAGAGAGGCATCTCTCTTTAGGGCTCTTCTTGCAGCCTCCTCTCAGCTTCAGTCCTTTTGTGGGAGCGGTTTCTACGACAGAGGGAAGATGCAACCAGGGCCACAAATGGCATTCTGGCAAGTTCAGCTGGGGTCTTCCCCAATCCCCCTGTCGGAGCAAGGCCTCGTCTTTATAACCCCTATGGCCTCCATTTCATAGAATCGTAGAATCATCAGGCAGTTTGGACTGGAAGGGACCTGAAAGATCACCTCGTTCCACCTCCCCTGCCCTGGCCACAGACACCTTCCACCAGACCACGTTGCTCAAAGCCCCGTCCAGCCTGGCCTCCAACACCTCCCGGGAGAGGGCACCTACAGCTTCCCTGGGCAACCTGTGCCAGGGCCTCGCCACCCTCACCCTCAAGGATTTCTTCCTAACAGATAGCTAACCAAAACCTACCCTCCCTTGCTTTCAAACCGGACCCCCTCTTCCTACCACCACACTCCCTGATAAAGAGTCCCTCCCCACCTCGCCTGTAGGCCCCCTTTAAGTACTCTTCCCTACGTCAGCCAGCTTCACAGAGCAGGCAAGCAGCACTTTGCACCAGGGCAGCAGCCTAAAGCCCGCTAGGGAAAGATAACCACTGACGTGGGGTAGCTCAGCTCTGACAGCGCTGAATGGGGCGGCCTGTACTCGCTCTCCTGTGAGAGAGACGCTCGGGGGGATGAGAAGAAAATCAGCACAAACCAGGAGAGGAAACCGATTCTAAACAGGTTTTAGTACCGCTTGTTATTTATTACCTGATGTAAAACAGCAGATACGCTTGCTGCCTGAGCACGGTGTCGATGCCACAACGATCCACAGACTCATCGTCCATCTTATACCACGCTCCGCTGCTGGCCTGCAAAGAAAGGCGTCGGTATCTGGAGATGAACGGCACGGTGCCTCCACCAACCCAGGCAGAGAACTGCAGAACCAAGAGAAAGCCAAAACCAACCCAGCCCAGCCCCTAAGGAGACCTTCTCGCCAAGACCCTCGGCTGCCAGTAACACTGCCGTGAAAGCGTGTCTTCGGCAGGGTAGATTTTGCCCTGCCTTGCTAGGCAGGACGTCCCTCTTTACCTTTGTGTAGCAGAAATAGTGTCCGTGATAACAGCTGGGACCGCGGTGCACCACGACAGCATATAAGGAGTAGAGGAGGGGCTCCCCAGCCGCGTGAGACGTGTACGGGCGAAGGTCCAAGTACTCGGGGTACTCCACAACCTACGGAGAGAGCAAGAGGGCTCAGAAGCCATCCTGAAATACTACGTGAACTAGCCTTCCAAGACTAAGGGCTAGAGGCGTAGAAAGACATCTCTGGGGCTGACGGCAACTCGGCGCTCCCTAAAGCTACGGGGCGTGGTTTGGGTGGCAGGAAACTGTTCTCGGCCAAAGCAGCTCTGCCGGAGCAGGGCACGCGCTTCTCCTCCCGCGGGAACTCTCCTCTCCTGGCAAGGGAACGCAAAGACCTCAACGCCAACAGCCGGCGAAAGGCCCCGCTGCTTTGGGAAACCCCCTGCGCCAGGAAGAGGAAGTTGCGCTCCAGCTGCGTACACACCTTGCTGATCTTCCCGCCGGTGAAATCGTCAAACCTTTTCAGGCACACCGTGAGAACCATGGGCGCGCGATGGATTGTAAACCTCTTGGAGGCGGCGACCATCCTCTCACACCTTGGAAGCAAGCACAGAGGCGAGGGCTGAAACGCACCCTGCGACGCAGCCTTTCTTCCCCCCGGAAGGCCAGACAACCCTTCCCGTCTCACACATCCTTGCGCTATTTTAAAACTATTCAGCACTGTAAGGCCACGCTAAAGCCAGCTGCGTCGTCTCCTTGTGCGTTAAGCCTACACGAAACGACGGCTTATGCTCGGCGACACGCAGCACCTTCACGCAGGATCTAGTACGATTAGGACGTTAGCGTTCATCTTACTGGCTACACCGATAGCAGTTTTCGCCCTCCAGCCGCTCAGGTCGGACAAAGCCCTCCAGAGCACCGGTGACAGAAGAGGCTGCCTGGAGGAGTGAGAAAGGAGAGCACTGAGCTGCGGGAAACACCCTCACCCAAACACCTCCTAGGAGTTTACGCAAAAACCTAGCTAGACGACGCTGAGGAGACCCGCCCTCAGCCTGCAAGCAGCGTCCGGAAGGAGACGGGACGAGCCTTTGGGGCTGAACATCGCCCTCCTTCCCAAGGGATTCCCAAGGCTACCGAGAGCCACCTCTCTGTGGCGCTGCACAGTTCAGCTACCGAGGGTGTGCAGGGTCACCACCAAGGAAAACAATACCACCCGCCAGGCCAGGAGCCAGACGGCTGCTGAGGGAGGGCAAAGGGAAGAAGGCTGAGAGGACGTCCAGGGTGCAGAGAGGACAATTCCCACTCGCCCGGCTTCAAGCCAGCACCCACAGGCAGACCGCTGCCACGGCCTCCCCAGAGGGACTCGGGCCATTCCGCTTCCCGCCCACCACCAAGCTCTCTTCGGGTCACAGGAGGCGTTTTTAAGCCAACCGCGTTGATTCTGGAAAGCTACAGGGGCCTTGGGATGCCCCGAAGCACAAGCCACAAGCCCTCTTACTTTCACGTCCAAAGGAACGTCCAGGAAGGCCTCGTAGGAACTGGAAACTGCCTTGCAGCTCAAGCACGTGACTGGAAGGCAAACCGAAACGCTCAGCGATAGGGGAGGTCGACCGTGCCCGTTCATGCTCCTCCTACCTACTGCGCCAGTCAGACGTACAGCTGTTTATCACAGGCAGCAGGCAGAAGGGCACAGCCAGTCCCAAGGGGAACAACAGGTGGGGAGCAGTACCTCTGGATCTCAGAGAGCCCCCAAAGATTTGATGGACGACGGTAGTCGATTGGGAAGAGATGTCCAAGCTGGAAAGAAACGGTAAGGGGCAGAGAGTCACCTCCTCCAGGAGTTTTACTTGGCCTGAAAACCCTGGGCGTAGGTTCTCCTTGATGGGAGCACCTCAAGGAGTCCAAAGGGCTCGGGAGCATTGGAAAGGCAATTTGCTTGTGCTTACTCGCTGCTTCCGCTCAGGCAAGCGCTCTGCATGGCATCGACAGCAAGGCGGAGGAACTCGTGGGCGTCTTCCTGCACGCCCAGCTGGAAATGTTCTCCTATGCCTAAGAAAGAGGAAGTTAGTCCTTCTCTCCTCCGCGAACAGACGGAGACATGGCAAAGCACCTGAAACAACTTACATGTCAGAACGCTGACGACACCCCAGGGCTCGATGGCACTGCCTGAGGAACGCAAGACGCTGTTCACGTGCGCTTCCATCCTGCACATCACGCAGACGCCTTGCTGACGACCTGAAGAGGGAGGCGGGAGGGAAGCAAGCTTCTCCGCTTAGCAAAATAGCCATAGCAACGGGAAACCTCACGCAGGCCTTGGAGTCCCAGGAGCGGCCTCCACCCCTCCCAAGGCCCCCACGTCCCAATAAGCCCAGGACATTCGAGTGCGCAGAAGACACTCTTCAGAAGGACGCTTCGCTGAGAGAGCCTGTCTGTGCCACAGGCAAAGAGGGTTTAACTTGCAGGAGCTGGGACCAAGACGCGGGGCTACAAAGAGGCGCCTTTCTGAAGGGGAAAGAGACACCTGGACAGGACAAGCGGCTTCTGGGCTTGAGTGGTCAAAGACGACCAACTCGGCGGGTTGAGAAAGGAGGGCGGCTTTGCTCCTAAGCTGAATTCCAGGTGCTGGGAACCCTTGGCAAGTGCCCAACGAACGAGGAGCTGTTCATCAAAGTACTCACACGACTGGCTGTGCTCCCGAGAGAGCAGGTAGTTGGCCAGAGGGGGTGTGTAGGTCAGGCACTGCAGGATGGAGTTGAGGAAGCACGTATTGCCCAGGTTGTGGAGTCCCGCTCCGGCTCCCTGTCGGCGCTGCCAGGCCAGGCAAATCTTCTCCGGGGGAAAGAGGACCCTTTGTGGAGGAGCCATTCCCTCGACAAGGACTGCAGGGAAATGACATTGGGGAAGAGGTGAGAAGGCAGCCCTGCTTCTGTCAGACCTTTCTGCCGGCAAGGACACCTTTCAGTGTCTTGTGCCTAGCGGCAGAGGAGTGACACAAGGTGCTTTCCTGTCTCTAATGGAGAACACCTGGGTAAGCCTGGCTGCTAGCAGGAAAGCGCCCCAGGATTCGCCCTAGGCTCTCAGCGCACCAGCAGGCAGGGATGGAGCCCCAGCCGCGCCCGTTGCCTTTGGCGTTGGCAAAGGCCGAGCCTGCTGGCGAAGCCGCTACTCACAGGAGTCGTTCCCCGTTGCGGCCATCGCTCCTCTCGGGAACAGAGGGGAAGGCTCCGGATGGCAAACGATGTCGGTAGGCGCTCCAGAGAGAGAGCAGCGCCGAGCCTGCCGCCTGATTGCAAAGAAATAACCGCAGCTCACCAAAAGGATTTAAAAAAGCGCCACACGAAACCCACAGAACGGTATCTGCCCTCAAATCTCTTTCGGTGGTGCTCGGAACTGCGGCAGAGCTGCAGGCTGACGCCTTTCCCAGCGCTGTCCCAGGGCCCCAGTCCACAGCACCGTCAAAGGCCCTTGGGAAAGGCTCCAATGCACGGCACCTTCTCTGAAGAGGACCTGCTGCTGGCCTGTGGCCAGCGTTAGCAACACAGCCCGCCGCCTCTCTAGCCCACGCTTTCCCACCTTGCGTGCAGGAGCGACCGGCTTTGGGCTGCTACTTGAGCAGCTCCCGCTGCCGTGCTCCTCCTCTGCCAGCCTTCCTACCGCAGCACTCAGGGTGGGCTTCTCGTCCTTCTAGGCTGAGCCCAACGCCTCACGCTGCACTGCCACCCCCCCACCCCCTACTTGCCCCTCCTAGGATACGGCAAAGAAAGAACAACTGCCAAACAGCAGCGCTACCCATAGCCCACGTGTGGCCAGCCTACAAAGGTGCGATGGCTCAGCCTAGGGCTGGCAAGGTACAGACCAGCCTCTCCTTTCATCCCACAGCGACCTACTCTGCCATCTGCCCTGCAAGTCACGTCACGGTTACCTTTGAGAGAGGAGGGAAGCTGGGCAGAAGTGGGCAGGAAATGAGGAATGCTTGGAAAAAAGGAGCCGCGCGAGCAGCAAAGGCAGGAGCCGAGTTGTCCCGAAGGCCAGCTCAGCCCAACTGGCCTTCGCTGGCCCGCTCCTCAGGATCACAGGCCCTGGCCGGGTGAGCTCACAAGCGCCGGGCGGGTGCCGCATCACCGCCCCTTTGTGACACGGGGACGCACGGGAACGCGCTGCGGCCAGCAGCCGCCACAGCCCGGGCACCTCCTGTAGCCAGCAGCTGGCAGCCCCCGGGCTTCCCCACGCGCTGCTGCCCAAGTGCCGTCTGTCCGCCGGCAGAGCTCCCACCTCTTCGCCGAGCCACACAGCCAGACGGACGAAGCGCTGGCCAGGCCTGGAAGCGCTCCTGCTCGCACCTTTGCCTGCCACCTGCGCTCGCTGAGGCTTTCCTTTCTGCTCTGCCCAGCTACAGGACTGTGTCCGTGACACTGGTGTAGCAAAGCACCCGGGCTCTCGCAGCTTCTTTTCCAAGCAGTTTGATCTGCCCCCCACCAGCTACAGCCACAGCCTGACTCTGAACGAGAGCTACCAAAGAAACGCCCTCAGCAACTGCGCTGCATTGACCTTGGCTGCCTCTCTCACCCTCCAGCTCCCCAAAACATTGGTGGGCAGCGCCTTAGCACCTGGATTCACCCCTTGACCTGCTCGGAGCCCGGGGAGCATTGCTTCCAGCGCACGCTGGGGCCCTGCCACAGCAGCACTAGCAGGCTCCAGAGCCCTTTCCCTGGCACCAGCCAGCAGCCAAGCGCCGCATTCAATGCTCACGCCACAAGCTCACCGAGCAGGACAAAGGCAGCTTTGCTTCCAAGCCTCCTCTAGCACCGCTCCTCCAGCTGGCAGCCATCCCACACTCCTAGGTGCAGAGGGACCTCACTGCTGAGCTCAGGGCAGGGTCAGGGCTCCGGAGCTGGCAGCGCCCAGTGCCACCCAGGAAAGCAGGGCACCCTGGCAGCTGGAGGTTGAGCAGGGTGTGCCCGCTCCTCACTCACACGCTTCAGCCACAGCTCGTGTGCTGGGGCAGCACGGCATTCGCTACCCTTCACAAAGAGCCACGGCAGGCGGGCTGGCTTGGCTGAACGTGGCTGAAGAGCGCCTGTGCCCCGAGGGGCGCCTTTTGCCGAAGGCATCTTGGGCATAAGGTGGCCGGGCCAGAGTTCTTTCTTCTTTGACTTTCTATAGCATTCTTCCTCTGAAGGTGCCGGGGTGGGGGCGGGCGGGGCAGAAGAAAGGAAGAAACACCATTCCTTGCTGTCAGGACTAAAGGCTCCAAGGAAGCTGAGCAGAAGCAGGTGCCGGAGCTCGGCCTCGGGATGGCAGCAGGACCCCCTGGCCGAATCGCCAGCTCCTCTCGGGCTGGTGACACCTGCCAACTTGCTGACGAGGCGCTCTGCCCCATCACCCAGAGCTAACGTTAGGTGAGGAAGGGGCGAAGCAGGACCAGAGCCACTATTGACCCCCGGGAGACACCGCTACGTCCTGGCCTTGCGCTGGGCTTGCTGCCACCGAGCGGCACCCTCTGGGCCCGGCCGTTCAGCCCCTTTCAGTCCCGCCCGCTGTCGGCTCATCCAGCCCACTTCCATTCGAGTGGCTCCAACGCCGTGTTTAGAAAGAAGAGACTGCAAGACGGGTGCACGCAAGCACACAGCTTTCAAAATCCCACGCCACAAACCTCCCACGCTGGCTATTTCCGCCAATTGCCCCAAAGCCTCCAGAGAAGAAAACACCCCGTAAGCTCACGCCTGCAAGGCCAACGACTGTTTTTAATTCCGGATTTGGCTTTGCTGCCCGTTGCCTCCCAGCGAGCGCTGTTTTTTGCAAGGCGATCCCAAAAGCTGAACGCAGGCTAGAGCTCTTCCTCGAGGGACCTGTGGGCAGGCGTGCCAGCCGGCAGAGCCGTCCAGCTCTCTGGAAGCTCTCTTTGAGTCCTTCCTGGCCAGAGGCAGATCTGCGAGGAGAGACAGGGTGGGCTGCCGGCACCCTTTGTGCAGCTTGGTCCCTGCTGGGGGCGGTCTGGCTGCTTCCTGGATTATTCTTCCTCCTCTTCGGCATTGCGGGAGTCAGATGCTGCGCTCCTCCCGCATCCAGGGTCACAATCTGCCCCCGCCACCGCTGCAGCGCCCCGAGTGCCTGTCCCACCTGCATCTCTCGACTGCTGAGACCCTCCTCCTCCTGCCCCTCTCCCTCTCCCTGCCCCTGCTAAGGGCTCCTAGTCCATGGTGACCACAAACAGGCTGTGGGGATCATAGCCGTGCCGTGGGGATCTGCTCCCCACTCCGCGCTCCGCTGAGTTTGCTCCCAAGCAGCCCTGGCTGCGGGAGCCCCCTTGGAGCCGGCGTTGGAGGGCCTCGGGAGCTGCATCGCCTCTTGGGGCTCGGGCACAACGCGGAGGACTTGTTCTCTACCTCTTCCTCTTGCGTGCTGAGCGGCGGCGCCCCGTGTGCTCCACAGGGGGGCTGTGGATATCATTGCCCCGCTGACAGCATCTTCTCTGCTCCCTCTGCTTTGGCAGGCTCTGCTCCTGAGCAGCACTGGCTGCGCGAGCTGACTGGCAGCTGCTCTTGGAGGGCCCTGGAGCTGCACCGTGCCTGGGAGCGCAGTCAACACTCGCAGGGCTAGTTCTCTTCCTCCTCCCTGCTGAGTGCTCGTAGTCCGTGGGGTCCACGACCCAGCTGCGGAGATCCCTGCCCCACTGCGGCGATCTGCTCCGGGGCCTCTCCCTGCCACCCTTCCTCTGGGAAGAAGGGCTCGCTCCACGCTCCTCCTCCTTGCTGCCCTCCTGCATGGTGTGCAGCAGACGGCCCGAGGGCGGAGAGCAGACCAGGCAGTCAGCTTTCCTTCTGGACACCAGCCTTGTCAAGCTGCAGAAGAAGCGATGCCAGCAGAAGCCCACGCAGGAGGCAATGCTGAGCCTGCCTGGCCAGACGGGGCCCAGCCAGCCTGCAGATGCCTCCCGTGCACCTGCCCAGGTGGGCTGGCTGGTGCTGGCTCTTGCGGAGGAGCCGCTGTCCCCTGGAGAGTCCTCCATGCCCGCTGCCACGTCCTGCAAGGAGAGCTGGGATAGGGTCCTGCCCTTCCCTCCTCAAGGGAGCAGAGCCGCGGGAAGCCCCAGAAGGTGCCTGAGGGGACAGCTAAGGGCCTTCCAGAGCCTCTCCTGGAGGGCTGCAGAGGCGGAAGGGCCAAAGGCGCACCAATGGGACGGATCTAGGGGGGGTGCTTTGAGAGGGAGCAGCGTCGCAACTGTCAACAGCGGTGCCGCGTGCCAGGGAAAAGAGAGCGATGCCAAGATGCCAGAAAGAAGCCCACTGCCCACGTGCTGCCCTCAGCCACCTCCCCGGGATTACCTTGGTCTGTCGGGGCTCACCCTCTGCTCCCACAGAACCCACTTGCTTCCTGCTGGACCCCCACAGGCTGAGGAAGGAAGGGGCATACGATGGTGCCGGTGAGGAAGCAGCCATTTCGCCAGGTTTCCGATCAGAGCACCTGGAGAATAAAAACAAAGAGAGGCATCTCTCTTTAGGGCTCTTCTTGCAGCCTCCTCTCGGCTTCAGTCCTTTTGTGGGAGCGGTTTCTACGACAGAGGGAAGATGCGACCAGGGCCACAAATGGCATTCTGGCAAGTTCAGCTGGGGTCTTCCCCAATCCCCCTGTCGGAGCAAGGCCTCGTCTTTATAACCCCTATGGCCTCCATTTCATAGAATCGTAGAATCATCAGGCAGTTTGGACTGGAAGGGACCTGAAAGATCACCTCGTTCCACCTCCCCTGCCCTGGCCACAGACACCTTCCACCAGACCACGTTGCTCAAAGCCCCGTCCAGCCTGGCCTCCAACACCTCCCGGGAGAGGGCACCTACAGCTTCCCTGGGCAACCTGTGCCAGGGCCTCGCCACCCTCACCCTCAAGGATTTCTTCCTAACAGAGAGCTAACCAAAACCTACCCTCCCTCGCTTTCAAACCGGTGCCCCTCTTCCTACCACCACACTCCCTGATAAAGAGTCCCTCCCCACCTCGCCTGTAGGCCCCCTTTAAGTACTCTTCCCTACGTCAGCCAGCTTCACAGAGCAGGCAAGCAGCACTTTGCACCAGGGCAGCAGCCTAAAGCCCGCTAGGGAAAGATAACCACTGACGTGGGGTAGCTCAGCTCTGACAGCGCTGAATGGGGCGGCCTGTACTCGCTCTCCTGTGAGAGAGACGCTCGGGGGGATGAGAAGAAAATCAGCACAAACCAGGAGAGGAAACCGATTCTAAACAGGTTTTAGTACCGCTTGTTATTTATTACCTGATGTAAAACAGCAGATACGCTTGCTGCCTGAGCACGGTGTCGATGCCACAACGATCCACAGACTCATCGTCCATCTTATACCACGCTCCGCTGCTGGCCTGCAAAGAAAGGCGTCGGTATCTGGAGATGAACGGCACGGTGCCTCCACCAACCCAGGCAGAGAACTGCAGAACCAAGAGAAAGCCAAAACCAACCCAGCCCAGCCCCTAAGGAGACCTTCTCGCCAAGACCCTCGGCTGCCATTAACACTGCCGTGAAAGCGTGTCTTCGGCAGGGTAGATTTTGCCCTGCCTTGCTAGGCAGGACGTCCCTCTTTACCTTTGTGTAGCAGAAATAGTGTCCGTGATAACAGCTGGGACCGCGGTGCACCACGACAGCATATAAGGAGTAGAGGAGGGGCTCCCCAGCCGCGTGAGACGTGTACGGGCGAAGGTCCAAGTACTCGGGGTACTCCACAACCTACGGAGAGAGCAAGAGGGCTCAGAAGCCATCCTGAAATACTACGTGAACTAGCCTTCCAAGACTAAGGGCTAGAGGCGTAGAAAGACATCTCTGGGGCTGACGGCAACTCGGCGCTCCCTAAAGCTACGGGGCGTGGTTTGGGTGGCAGGAAACTGTTCTCGGCCAAAGCAGCTCTGCCGGAGCAGGGCACGCGCTTCTCCTCCCGCGGGAACTCTCCTCTCCTGGCAAGGGAACGCAAAGACCTCAACGCCAACAGCCGGCGAAAGGCCCCGCTGCTTTGGGAAACCCCCTGCGCCAGGAAGAGGAAGTTGCGCTCCAGCTGCGTACACACCTTGCTGATCTTCCCGCTGGTGAAATCGTCAAACCTTTTCAGGCACACCGTGAGAACCATGGGCGCGCGATGGATTGTAAACCTCTTGGAGGCGGCGACCATCCTCTCACACCTTGGAAGCAAGCACAGAGGCGAGGGCTGAAATGCACCCTGCGACGCAGCCTTTCTTCCCCCCGGAAGGCCAGACAACCCTTCCCGTCTCACACATCCTTGCGCTATTTTAAAACTATTCAGCACTGTAAGGCCACGCTAAAGCCAGCTGCGTCGTCTCCTTGTGCGTTAAGCCTACACGAAACGACGGCTTATGCTCGGCGACACGCAGCACCTTCACGCAGGATCTAGTACGATTAGGACGTTAGCGTTCATCTTACTGGCTACACCGATAGCAGTTTTCGCCCTCCAGCCGCTCAGGTCGGACAAAGCCCTCCAGAGCACCGGTGACAGAAGAGGCTGCCTGGAGGAGTGAGAAAGGAGAGCACTGAGCTGCGGGAAACACCCTCACCCAAACACCTCCTAGGAGTTTACGCAAAAACCTAGCTAGACGACGCTGAGGAGACCCGCCCTCAGCCTGCAAGCAGCGTCCGGAAGGAGACGGGACGAGCCTTTGGGGCTGAACATCGCCCTCCTTCCCAAGGGATTCCCAAGGCTACCGAGAGCCACCTCTCTGTGGCGCTGCACAGTTCAGCTACCGAGGGTGTGCAGGGTCACCACCAAGGAAAACAATACCACCCGCCAGGCCAGGAGCCAGACGGCTGCTGAGGGAGGGCAAAGGGAAGAAGGCTGAGAGGACGTCCAGGGTGCAGAGAGGACAATTCCCACTCGCCCGGCTTCAAGCCAGCACCCACAGGCAGACCGCTGCCACGGCCTCCCCAGAGGGACTCGGGCCATTCCGCTTCCCGCCCACCACCAAGCTCTCTTCGGGTCACAGGAGGCATTTTTAAGCCAACCGCGTTGATTCTGGAAAGCTACAGGGGCCTTGGGATGCCCCGAAGCACAAGCCACAAGCCCTCTTACTTTCACGTCCAAAGGAACGTCCAGGAAGGCCTCGTAGGAACTGGAAACTGCCTTGCAGCTCAAGCACGTGACTGGAAGGCAAACCGAAACGCTCAGCGATAGGGGAGGTCGACCGTGCCCGTTCATGCTCCTCCTACCTACTGCGCCAGTCAGACGTACAGCTGTTTATCACAGGCAGCAGGCAGAAGGGCACAGCCAGTCCCAAGGGGAACAACAGGTGGGGAGCAGTACCTCTGGATCTCAGACAGCCCCCAAAGATTTGATGGACGACGGTAGTCGATTGGGAAGAGATGTCCAAGCTGGAAAGAAACGGTAAGGGGCAGAGAGTCACCTCCTCCAGGAGTTTTACTTGGCCTGAAAACCCTGGGCGTAGGTTCTCCTTGATGGGAGCACCTCAAGGAGTCCAAAGGGCTCGGGAGCATTGGAAAGGCAATTTGCTTGTGCTTACTCGCTGCTTCCGCTCAGGCAAGCGCTCTGCATGGCATCGACAGCAAGGCGGAGGAACTCGTGGGCGTCTTCCTGCACGCCCAGCTGGAAATGTTCTCCTATGCCTAAGAAAGAGGAAGTTAGTCCTTCTCTCCTCCGCGAACAGACGGAGACATGGCAAAGCACCTGAAACGACTTACATGTCAGAACGCTGACGACACCCCAGGGCTCGATGGCACTGCCTGAGGAACGCAAGACGCTGTTCACGTGCGCTTCCATCCTGCACATCACGCAGACGCCTTGCTGACGACCTGAAGAGGGAGGTGGGAGGGAAGCAAGCTTCTCCGCTTAGCAAAATAGCCATAGCAACGGGAAACCTCACGCAGACCTTGGAGTCCCAGGAGCGGCCTCCACCCCTCCCAAGGCCCCCACGTCCCAACAAGCCCAGGACATTCGAGTGCGCAGAAGACACTCTTCAGAAGGACGCTGCTTCGCTGACAGAGCCTGTCTGTGCCACAGGCAAAGAGGGTTTAACTTGCAGGAGCTGGGACCAAGACGCGGGGCTACAAAGAGGCGCCTTTCTGAAGGGGAAAGAGACACCTGGACAGGACAAGCGGCTTCTGGGCTTGAGTGGTCAAAGACGACCAACTCGGCGGGTTGAGAAAGGAGGGCGGCTTTGCTCCTAAGCTGAATTCCAGGTGCTGGGAACCCTTGGCAAGTGCCCAACGAACGAGGAGCTGTTCATCAAAGTACTCACACGACTGGCTGTGCTCCCGAGAGAGCAGGTAGTTGGCCAGAGGGGGTGTGTAGGTCAGGCACTGCAGGATGGAGTTGAGGAAGCACGTATTGCCCAGGTTGTGGAGTCCCGCTCCAGCTCCCTGTCGGCGCTGCCAGGCCAGGCAAATCTTCTCCGGGGGAAAGAGGACCCTTTGTGGAGGAGCCATTCCCTCGACAAGGACTGCAGGGAAACGACATTGGGGAAGAGGTGAGAAGGCAGCCCTGCTGCTGTCAGACCTTTCTGCCAGCAAGGACACCTTTCAGTGTCTTGTGCCTAGCGGCAGAGGAGTGACACAAGGTGCTTTCCTGTCTCTGATGGAGAACACCTGGGTAAGCCTGGCTGCTAGCAGGAAAGCGCCCCAGGATTCGCCCTAGGCTCTCAGCGCACCAGCAGGCAGGGATGGAGCCCCAGCCGCGCCCGTTGCCTTTGGCGTTGGCAAAGGCCGAGCCTGCTGGCGAAGCCGCTACTCACAGGAGTCGTTCCCCGTTGCGGCCATCGCTCCTCTCGGGAACAGAGGGGAAGGCTCCGGATGGCAAAGGATGTCGGGAGGCGCTCCAGAGAGAGAGCAGCGCCGAGCCTGCCACCTGATTGCAAAGAAATAACCGCAGCTCACCAAAAGGATTTAAAAAAGCGCCACACGAAACCCACAGAACGGTATCTGCCCTCAAATCTCTTTCGGTGGTGCTCGGAACTGCGGCAGAGCTGCAGGCTGACGCCTTTCCCAGCACTGTCCCAGGGCCCCAGTCCACAGCACCTTCAAAGGCCCTTGGGAAAGGCTCCAATGCACGGCACCTTCTCTGAAGAGGACCTGCTGCTGGCCTGTGGCCAGCGTTAGCAACACAGCCCGCCGCCTCTCTAGCCCACGCTTTCCCACCTTGCGTGCAGGAGCGACCGGCTTTGGGCTGCTGCTTGAGCAGCTCCCGCTGCCGTGCTCCTCCTCTGCCAGCCTTCCTACCGCAGCACTCAGGGTGGGCTTCTCGTCCTTCTAGGCTGAGCCCAACGCCTCACGCTGCACTGCCACCCCCCCACCCCCTACTTGCCCCTCCTAGGATACGGCAAAGAAAGAACAACTGCCAAACAGCAGCGCTACCCATAGCCCACGTGTGGCCAGCCTACAAAGGTGCGATGGCTCAGCCTAGGGCTGGCAAGGTACAGACCAGCCTCTGCTTTCATCCCACAGCGACCTACTCTGCCATCTGCCCTGCAAGTCACGTCACGGTTACCTTTGAGAGAGGAGGGAAGCTGGGCAGAAGTGGGCAGGAAACGAGGAATGCTTGGAAAAAAGGAGCCGCGCGAGCAGCAAAGGCAGGAGCCGAGTTGTCCCGAAGGCCAGCTCAGCCCAACTGGCCTTCGCTGGCCCGCTCCTCAGGATCACAGGCCCTGGCCGGGTGAGCTCACAAGCGCCGGGCGGGTGCCGCATCACCGCCCCTTTGTGACACGGGGACGCACGGGGACGCGCTGCGGCCAGCAGCCGCCACAGCCCGGGCACCTCCTGTAGCCAGCAGCTGGCAGCCCCCGGGCTTCCCCACGCGCTGCTGCCCAAGCGCCGTCTGTCCGCCGGCAGAGCTCCCACCTCTTCGCCGAGCCACACAGCCAGACGGACGAAGCGCTGGCCAGGCCTGGAAGCGCTCCTGCTCGCACCTTTGCCTGCCACCTGCGCTCGCTGAGGCTTTCCTTTCTGCTCTGCCCAGCTACAGGACTGTGTCCGTGACACTGGTGTAGCAAAGCACCTGGGCTCTCGCAGCTTCTTTTCCAAGGAGTGTGATCTGCCCCCCACCAGCTACAGCCACAGCCTGACTCTGAACGAGAGCTACCAAAGAAACGCCCTCAGCAACTGCGCTGCATTGACCTTGGCTGCCTCTCTCACCCTCCAGCTCCCCAAAACATTGGTGGGCAGCGCCTTAGCACCTGGATTCACCCCTTGACCTGCTCGGAGCCCGGGGAGCATTGCTTCCAGCGCACGCTGGGGCCCTGCCACAGCAGCACTAGCAGGCTCCAGAGCCCTTTCCCTGGCACCAGCCAGCAGCCAAGCGCCGCATTCAATGCTCACGCCACAAGCTCACCGAGCAGGACAAAGGCAGCTTTGCTTCCAAGCCTCCTCTAGCACCGCTCCTCCAGCTGGCAGCCATCCCACACTCCTAGGTGCAGAGTGACCTCACTGCTGAGCTCACGGCAGGGTCAGGGCTCCGGAGCTGGCAGCGCCCAGTGCCACCCAGGAAAGCAGGGCACCCTGGCAGCTGGAGGTTGAGCAGGGTGTGCCCGCTCCTCACTCACACGCTTCAGCCACAGCTCGTGTGCTGGGGCAGCACGGCATTCGCTACCCTTCACAAAGAGCCACGGCAGGCGGGCTGGCTTGGCTGAACGTGGCTGAAGAGCGCCTGTGCCCCGAGGGGCGCCTTTTGCCGAAGGCATCTTGGGCATAAGGTGGCCGGGCCAGAGTTCTTTCTTCTTTGACTTTCTATAGCATTCTTCCTCTGAAGGTGCCGGGGTGGGGGCGGGCGGGGCAGAAGAAAGGAAGAAACACCATTCCTTGCTGTCAGGACTAAAGGCTCCAAGGAAGCGGAGCAGAAGCAGGTGCCGGAGCTCGGCCTCGGGATGGCAGCAGGACCCCCTGGCCGAATCGCCAGCTCCTCTCGGGCTGGTGACACCTGCCAACTTGCTGAGGAGGCGCTCTGCCCCATCACCCAGAGCTAACGTTAGGTGAGGAAGGGGCGAAGCACGACCAGAGCCACTACTGACCCCCGGGAGACACCGCTACGTCCTGGCCTTGCGCTGGGCTTGCTGCCACCGAGCGGCACCCTCTGGGCCCGGCCGTTCAGCCCCTTTCAGTCCCGCCCGCTGTCGGCTCATCCAGCCCACTTCCATTCGAGTGGCTCCAACGCCGTGTTTAGAAAGAAGAGACTGCAAGATGGGCGCACGCAAGCACACAGCTTTCAAAATCCCACGCCACAAACCTCCCACGCTGGCTATTTCCGCCAATTGCCCCAAAGCCTCCAGACAAGAAAACACCCCGTAAGCTCACGCCTGCAAGGCCAACGACTGTTTTTAATTCCGGATTTGGCTTTGCTGCCCGTTGCCTCCCAGCGAGCGCTGTTTTTTGCAAGGCGATCCCAAAAGCTGAACGCAGGCTAGAGCTCTTCCTCGAGGGACCTGTGGGCAGGCGTGCCAGCCGGCAGAGCCGTCCAGCTCTCTGGAAGCTCTCTTTGAGTCCTTCCTGGCCAGAGGCAGATCTGGGAGGAGAGACAGGGTGGGCTGCCGGCACCCTTTGTGCAGCTTGGTCCCTCCCCGCTGGGGGCGGTCTGGCTGCTTCCTGGATTATTCTTCCTCCTCTTCGGCATTGCGGGAGTCAGATGCTGCGCTCCTCCCGCATCCAGGGTCACAATCTGCCCCCGCCACCGCTGCAGCGCCCCGAGTGCCTGTCCCACCTGCATCTCTGGACTGCTGAGACCCTCCTCCTCCTGCCCCTCTCCCTCTCCCTGCCCCTGCTAAGGGCTCCTAGTCCATGGTGACCACAAACAGGCTGTGGGGATCATAGCCGTGCCGTGGGGATCTGCTCCCCACTCCGCGCTCCGCTGAGTTTGCTCCCAAGCAGCCCTGGCTGTGGGAGCCCCCTTGGAGCCGGCGTTGGAGGGCCTCGGGAGCTGCATCGCCTCTTGGGGCTCGGGCACAACGCGGAGGACTTGTTCTCTCCCTCTTCCTCTTGCGTGCTGAGCGGCGGCGCCCCGTGTGCTCCACAGGGGGGCTGTGGATATCATTGCCCTGCTGACAGCATCTTCTCTGCTCCCTCTGCTTTGGCAGGCTCTGCTCCTGAGCAGCACTGGCTGCGCGAGCTGACTGGCAGCTGCTCTTGGAGGGCCCTGGAGCTGCGCCGTGCCTGGGAGCGCAGTCAACACTCGCAGGGCTAGTTCTCTTCCTCCTCCCTGCTGAGTGCTCGTAGTCCGTGGGGTCCACGACCCAGCTGCGGAGATCCCTGCCCCACTGCGGCGATCTGCTCCGGGGCCTCTCCCTGCCACCCTTCCTCTGGGAAGAAGGGCTCGCTCCACGCTCCTCCTCCTCGCTGCCCTCCTGCATGGTGTGCAGCAGACGGCCCGAGGGCGGAGAGCAGACCAGGCAGTCAGCTTTCCTTCTGGACACCAGCCTTGTCAAGCTGCAGAAGAAGCGATGCCAGCAGAAGCCCACGCAGGAGGCAATGCTGAGCCTGCCTGGCCAGACGGGGCCCAGCCAGCCTGCAGATGCCTCCCGTGCACCTGCCCAGGTGGGCTGGCTGGTGCTGGCTCTTGCGGAGGAGCCGCTGTCCCCTGGAGAGTCCTCCATGCCCGCTGCCACGTCCTGCAAGGAGAGCTGGGATAGGGTCCTGCCCTTCCCTCCTCAAGGGAGCAGAGCCGCGGGAAGCCCCAGAAGGTGCCTGAGGGGACAGCTAAGGGCCTTCCAGAGCCTCTCCTGGAGGGCTGCAGAGGCGGAAGGGCCAAAGGCGCACCAATGGGACGGATCTAGGGGGGGTGCTTTGAGAGGGAGCAGCGTCGCAACTGTCAACAGCGGTGCCGCGTGCCAGGGAAAAGAGAGCGATGCCAAGATGCCAGAAAGAAGCCCACTGCCCACGTGCTGCCCTCAGCCACCTCCCCGGGATTACCTTGGTCTGTCGGGGCTCACCCTCTGCTCCCACAGAACCCACTTGCTTCCTGCTGGACCCCCACAGGCTGAGGAAGGAAGGGGCATACGATGGTGCCGGTGAGGAAGCAGCCATTTCGCCAGGTTTCCGATCAGAGCACCTGGAGAATAAAAACAAAGAGAGGCATCTCTCTTTAGGGCTCTTCTTGCAGCCTCCTCTCGGCTTCAGTCCTTTTGTGGGAGCGGTTTCTACGACAGAGGGAAGATGCGACCAGGGCCACAAATGGCATTCTGGCAAGTTCAGCTGGGGTCTTCCCCAATCCCCCTGTTGGAGCAAGGCCTCGTCTTTATAACCCCTATGGCCTCCATTTCATAGAATCGTAGAATCATCAGGCAGTTTGGACTGGAAGGGACCTGAAAGATCACCTCGTTCCACCTCCCCTGCCCTGGCCACAGACACCTTCCACCAGACCACGTTGCTCAAAGCCCCGTCCAGCCTGGCCTCCAACACCTCCCGGGAGAGGGCACCTACAGCTTCCCTGGGCAACCTGTGCCAGGGCCTCGCCACCCTCACCCTCAAGGATTTCTTCCTAACAGAGAGCTAACCAAAACCTACCCTCCCTCGCTTTCAAACCGGTGCCCCTCTTCCTACCACCACACTCCCTGATAAAGAGTCCCTCCCCACCTCGCCTGTAGGCCCCCTTTAAGTACTCTTCCCTACGTCAGCCAGCTTCACAGAGCAGGCAAGCAGCACTTTGCACCAGGGCAGCAGCCTAAAGCCCGCTAGGGAAAGATAACCACTGACGTGGGGTAGCTCAGCTCTGACAGCGCTGAATGGGGCGGCCTGTACTCGCTCTCCTGTGAGAGAAACGCTCGGGGGGATGAGAAGAAAATCAGCACAAACCAGGAGAGGAAACCGATTCTGAACAGGTTTTAGTACCGCTTGTTATTTATTACCTGATGTAAAACAGCAGATACGCTTGCTGCCTGAGCACGGTGTCGATGCCACAACGATCCACAGACTCATCGTCCATCTTATACCACGCTCCGCTGCTGGCCTGCAAAGAAAGGCGTCGATGTCTGGAGATGAACGGCACGGTGCCTCCACCAACCCAGGCAGAGAACTGCAGAACCAAGAGAAAGCCAAAACCAACCCAGCCCAGCCCCTAAGGAGACCTTCTCGCCAAGACCCTCGGCTGCCAGTAACACTGCCGTGAAAGCGTGTCTTCGGCAGGGTAGATTTTGCCCTGCCTTGCTAGGCAGGACGTCCCTCTTTACCTTTGTGTAGCAGAAATAGTGTCCGTGATAACAGCTGTGACCGCGGTGCACCACGACAGCATATAAGGAGTAGAGGAGGGGCTCCCCAGCTGCGTGAGACGTGTACGGGCGAAGGTCCAAGTACTCGGGGTACTCCACAACCTACGGAGAGAGCAAGAGGGCTCAGAAGCGATCTTGAAATACTACGTGAACTAGCCTTCCAAGACTAAGGGCTAGAGGCGTAGAAAGACATCTCTGGGGCTGACGGCAACTCGGCGCTCCCTAAAGCTACGGGGCGTGGTTTGGGTGGCAGGAAACTGTTCTCGGCCAAAGCAGCTCTGCCGGAGCAGGGCACGCGCTTCTCCTCCCGCGGGAACTCTCCTCTCCTGGCAAGGGAACGCAAAGACCTCAACGCCAACAGCCGGCGAAAGGCCCCGCTGCTTTGGGAAACCCCCTGCGCCAGGAAGAGGAGGTTGCGCTCCAGCTGCGTACACACCTTGCTGATCTTCCCGCCGGTGAAATCGTCAAACCTTTTCAGGCACACCGTGAGAACCATGGGCGCGCGATGGATTGTAAACCTCTTGGAGGCGGTGACCATCCTCTCACACCTTGGAAGCAAGCACAGAGGCGAGGGCTGAAACGCACCCTGCGACGCAGCCTTTCTTCCCCCCGGAAGGCCAGACAACCCTTCCCGTCTCACACATCCTTGCGCTATTTTAAAACTATTCAGCACTGTAAGGCCACGCTAAAGCCAGCCGCGTCGTCTCCTTGTGCGTTAAGCCTACACGAAACGACGGCTTATGCTCGGCGACACGCAGCACCTTCACGCAGGATCTAGTACGATTAGGACGTTAGCGTTCATCTTACTGGCTACACCGATAGCAGTTTTCGCCCTCCAGCCGCTCAGGTCGGACAAAGCCCTCCAGAGCACCGGTGACAGAAGAGGCTGCCTGGAGGAGTGAGAAAGGAGAGCACTGAGCTGCGGGAAACACCCTCACCCAAACACCTCCTAGGAGTTTACGCAAAAACCTAGCTAGACGACGCTGAGGAGACCCGCCCTCAGCCTGCAAGCAGCGTCCGGAAGGAGACGGGACGAGCCTTTGGGGCTGAACATCGCCCTCCTTCCCAAGGGATTCCCAAGGCTACCGAGAGCCACCTCTCTGTGGCGCTGCACAGTTCAGCTACCGAGGGTGTGCAGGGTCACCACCAAGGAAAACAATACCACCCGCCAGGCCAGGAGCCAGACGGCTGCTGAGGGAGGGCAAAGGGAAGAAGGCTGAGAGGACGTCCAGGGTGCAGAGAGGACAATTCCCACTCGCCCGGCTTCAAGCCAGCACCCACAGGCAGACCGCTGCCACGGCCTCCCCAGAGGGACTCGGGCCATTCCGCTTCCCGCCCACCACCAAGCTCTCTTCGGGTCACAGGAGGCGTTTTTAAGCCAACCGCGTTGATTCTGGAAAGCTACAGGGGCCTTGGGATGCCCCGAAGCACAAGCCACAAGCCCTCTTACTTTCACGTCCAAAGGAACGTCCAGGAAGGCCTCGTAGGAACTGGAAACTGCCTTGCAGCTCAAGCACGTGACTGGAAGGCAAACCGAAACGCTCAGCGATAGGGGAGGTCGACCGTGCCCGTTCATGCTCCTCCTACCTACTGCGCCAGTCAGACGTACAGCTGTTTATCACAGGCAGCAGGCAGAAGGGCACAGCCAGTCCCAAGGGGAACAACAGGTGGGGAGCAGTACCTCTGGATCTCAGACAGCCCCCAAAGATTTGATGGACGACGGTAGTCGATTGGGAAGAGATGTCCAAGCTGGAAAGAAACGGTAAGGGGCAGAGAGTCACCTCCTCCAGGAGTTTTACTTGGCCTGAAAACCCTGGGCGCAGGTTCTCCTTGATGGGAGCACCTCAAGGAGTCCAAAGGGCTCGGGAGCATTGGAAAGGCAATTTGCTTGTGCTTACTCGCTGCTTCCGCTCAGGCAAGCGCTCTGCATGGCATCGACAGCAAGGCGGAGGAACTCGTGGGCGTCTTCCTGCACGCCCAGCTGGAAATGTTCTCCTATGCCTAAGAAAGAGGAAGTTAGTCCTTCTCTCCTCCGCGAACAGACGGAGACATGGCAAAGCACCTGAAGCGACTTACATGTCAGAACGCTGACGACACCCCAGGGCTCGATGGCACTGCCTGAGGAACGCAAGACGCTGTTCACGTGCGCTTCCATCCTGCACATCACGCAGACGCCTTGCTGACGACCTGAAGAGGGAGGTGGGAGGGAAGCAAGCTTCTCCGCTTAGCAAAATAGCCATAGCAACGGGAAACCTCACGCAGGCCTTGGAGTCCCAGGAGCGGCCTCCACCCCTCCCAAGGCCCCCACGTCCCAACAAGCCCAGGACATTCGAGTGCGCCGAAGACACTCTTCAGAAGGACGCTGCTTCGCTGACAGAGCCTGTCTGTGGCACAGGCAAAGAGGGTTTAACTTGCAGGAGCTGGGACCAAGACGCGGGGCTACAAAGAGGCGCCTTTCTGAAGGGGAAAGAGACACCTGGACAGGACAAGCGGCTTCTGGGCTTGAGTGTTCAAAGACGACCAACTCGGCGGGTTGAGAAAGGAGGGCGGCTTTGCTCCTAAGCTGAATTCCAGGTGCTGGGAACCCTTGGCAAGTGCCCAACGAACGAGGAGCTGTTCATCAAAGTACTCACACGACTGGCTGTGCTCCCGAGAGAGCAGGTAGTTGGCCAGAGGGGGTGTGTAGGTCAGGCACTGCAGGATGGAGTTGAGGAAGCACGTATTGCCCAGGTTGTGGAGTCCCGCTCCAGCTCCCTGTCGGCGCTGCCAGGCCAGGCAAATCTTCTCCGGGGGAAAGAGGACCCTTTGTGGAGGAGCCATTCCCTCGACAAGGACTGCAGGGAAACGACATTGGGGAAGAGGTGAGAAGGCAGCCCTGCTGCTGTCAGACCTTTCTGCCAGCAAGGACACCTTTCAGTGTCTTGTGCCTAGCGGCAGAGGAGTGACACAAGGTGCTTTCCTGTCTCTGATGGAGAACACCTGGGTAAGCCTGGCTGCTAGCAGGAAAGCGCCCCAGGATTCGCCCTAGGCTCTCAGCGCACCAGCAGGCAGGGATGGAGCCCCAGCCGCGCCCGTTGCCTTTGGCGTTGGCAAAGGCCGAGCCTGCTGGCGAAGCCGCTACTCACAGGAGTCGTTCCCCGTTGCGGCCATCGCTCCTCTCGGGAACAGAGGGGAAGGCTCCGGATGGCAAAGGACGTCGGGAGGCGCTCCAGAGAGAGAGCAGCGCCGAGCCTGCCGCCTGATTGCAAAGAAATAACCGCAGCTCACCAAAAGGATTTAAAAAAGCGCCACACGAAACCCACAGAACGGTATCTGCCCTCAAATCTCTTTCGGTGGTGCTCGGAACTGCGGCAGAGCTGCAGGCTGACGCCTTTCCCAGCGCTGTCCCAGGGCCCCAGTCCACAGCACCGTCAAAGGCCCTTGGGAAAGGCTCCAATGCACGGCACCTTCTCTGAAGAGGACCTGCTGCTGGCCTGTGGCCAGCGTTAGCAACACAGCCCGCCGCCTCTCTAGCCCACGCTTTCCCACCTTGCGTGCAGGAGCGACCGGCTTTGGGCTGCTGCTTGAGCAGCTCCCGCTGCCGTGCTCCTCCTCTGCCAGCCTTCCTACCGCAGCACTCAGGGTGGGCTTCTCGTCCTTCTAGGCTGAGCCCAACGCCTCACGCTGCACTGCCACCCCCCCACCCCCTACTTGCCCCTCCTAGGATACGGCAAAGAAAGAACAACTGCCAAACAGCAGCGCTACCCATAGCCCACATGTGGCCAGCCTACAAAGGTGCGATGGCTCAGCCTAGGGCTGGCAAGGTACAGACCAGCCTCTGCTTTCATCCCACAGCGACCTACTCTGCCATCTGCCCTGCAAGTCACGTCACGGTTACCTTTGAGAGAGGAGGGAAGCTGGGCAGAAGTGGGCAGGAAACGAGGAATGCTTGGAAAAAAGGAGCCGCGCGAGCAGCAAAGGCAGGAGCCGAGTTGTCCCGAAGGCCAGCTCAGCCCAACTGGCCTTCGCTGGCCCGCTCCTCAGGATCACAGGCCCTGGCCGGGTGAGCTCACAAGCGCCGGGCGGGTGCCGCATCACCGCCCCTTTGTGACACGGGGACGCACGGGGACGCGCTGCGGCCAGCAGCCGCCACAGCCCGGGCACCTCCTGTAGCCAGCAGCTGGCAGCCCCCGGGCTTCCCCACGCGCTGCTGCCCAAGCGCCGTCTGTCCGCCGGCAGAGCTCCCACCTCTTCGCCGAGCCACACAGCCAGACGGACGAAGCGCTGGCCAGGCCTGGAAGCGCTCCTGCTCGCACCTTTGCCTGCCACCTGCGCTCGCTGAGGCTTTCCTTTCTGCTCTGCCCAGCTACAGGACTGTGTCCGTGACACTGGTGTAGCAAAGCACCCGGTCTCTCGCAGCTTCTTTTCCAAGGAGTTTGATCTGCCCCCCACCAGCTACAGCCACAGCCTGACTCTGAACGAGAGCTACCAAAGAAACGCCCTCAGCAACTGCGCTGCATTGACCTTGGCTGCCTCTCTCACCCTCCAGCTCCCCAAAACATTGGTGGGCAGCGCCTTAGCACCTGGATTCACCCCTTGACCTGCTCGGAGCCCGGGGAGCATTGCTTCCAGCGCACGCTGGGGCCCTGCCACAGCAGCACTAGCAGGCTCCAGAGCCCTTTCCCTGGCACCAGCCAGCAGCCAAGCGCCGCATTCAATGCTCACGCCACAAGCTCACCGAGCGGGACAAAGGCAGCTTTGCTTCCAAGCCTCCTCTAGCACCGCTCCTCCAGCTGGCAGCCATCCCACACTCCTAGGTGCAGAGGGACCTCACTGCTGAGCTCAGGGCAGGGTCAGGGCTCCGGAGCTGGCAGCGCCCAGTGCCACCCAGGAAAGCAGGGCACCCTGGCAGCTGGAGGTTGAGCAGGGTGTGCCCGCTCCTCACTCACACGCTTCAACCACAGCTCGTGTGCTGGGGCAGCACGGCATTCGTTACCCTTCACAAAGAGCCACGGCAGGCGGGCTGGCTTGGCTGAACGTGGCTGAAGAACGCCTGTGCCCCGAGGGGCGCCTTTTGCCGAAGGCATCTTGGGCATAAGGTGGCCGGGCCAGAGTTCTTTCTGCTTTGACTTTCTATAGCATTCTTCCCCTGAAGGTGCCGGGGTGGGGGCAGGCGGGGCAGAAGAAAGGAAGAAACACCATTCCTTGCTGTCAGGACTAAAGGCTCCAAGGAAGCGGAGCAGAAGCAGGTGCCGGAGCTCGGCCTCGGGATGGCAGCAGGACCCCCTGGCCGAATCGCCAGCTCCTCTCGGGCTGGTGACACCTGCCAACTTGCTGAGGAGGCACTCTGCCCCATCACCCAGAGCTAACGTTAGGTGAGGAAGGGGCGAAGCAGGACCAGAGCCACTACTGACCCCCGGGAGACACCGCTACGTCCTGGCCTTGCGCTAGGCTTGCTGCCACCGAGCGGCACCCTCTGGGCCCGGCCGTTCAGCCCCTTTCAGTCCCGCTCGCTGTCGGCTCATCCAGCCCACTTCCATTCGAGTGGCTCCAACGCCGTGTTTAGAAAGAAGAGACTGCAAGATGGGCGCACGTAAGCACACAGCTTTCAAAATCCCACGCCACAAACCTCCCACGCTGGCTATTTCCGCCAATTGCCCCAAAGCCTCCAGAGAAGAAAACACCCCGTAAGCTCACGCCTGCAAGGCCAACGACTGTTTTTAATTCCGGATTTGGCTTTGCTGCCCGTTGCCTCCCAACGAGCGCTGTTTTTTGCAAGGCGATCCCAAAAGCTGAACGCAGGCTAGAGCTCTTCCTCGAGGGACCTGTGGGCAGGCGTGCCAGCCGGCAGAGCCGTCCAGCTCTCTGGAAGCTCTCTTTGAGTCCTTCCTGGCCAGAGGCAGATCTGCGAGGAGAGACAGGGTGGGCTGCCGGCACCCTTTGTGCAGCTTGGTCCCTGCTGGGGGCGGTCTGGCTGCTTCCTGGATTATTCTTCCTCCTCTTCGGCATTGCGGGAGTCAGATGCTGCGCTCCTCCCGCATCCAGGGTCACAATCTGCCCCTGCCACCGCTGCAGCGCCCCGAGTGCCTGTCCCACCTGCATCTCTGGACTGCTGAGACCCTCCTCCTCCTGCCCCTCTCCCTCTCCCTGCCCCTGCTAAGGGCTCCTAGTCCATGGTGACCACAAACAGGCTGTGGGGATCATAGCCGTGCCGTGGGGATCTGCTCCCCACTCCGCGCTCCGCTGAGTTTGCTCCCAAGCAGCCCTGGCTGTGGGAGCCCCCTTGGAGCCGGCGTTGGAGGGCCTCGGGAGCTGCATCGCCTCTTGGGGCTCGGGCACAACGCGGAGGACTTGTTCTCTCCCTCTTCCTCTTGCGTGCTGAGCAGCGGCGCCCCGTGTGCTCCACAGGGGGGCTGTGGATATCATTGCCCCGCTGACAGCATCTTCTCTGCTCCCTCTGCTTTGGCAGGCTCTGCTCCTGAGCAGCACTGGCTGCGCGAGCTGACTGGCAGCTGCTCTTGGAGGGCCCTGGAGCTGCGCCGTGCCTGGGAGCGCAGTCAACACTCGCAGGGCTAGTTCTCTTCCTCCTCCCTGCTGAGTGCTCGTAGTCCGTGGGGTCCACGACCCAGCTGCGGAGATCCCTGCCCCACTGCGGCGATCTGCTCCGGGGCCTCTCCCTGCCACCCTTCCTCTGGGAAGAAGGGCTCGCTCCACGCTCCTCCTCCTTGCTGCCCTCCTGCATGGTGTGCAGCAGACGGCCCGAGGGCGGAGAGCAGACCAGGCAGTCAGCTTTCCTTCTGGACACCAGCCTTGTCAAGCTGCAGAAGAAGCGATGCCAGCAGAAGCCCACGCAGGAGGCAATGCTGAGCCTGCCTGGCCAGATGGGGCCCAGCCAGCCTGCAGATGCCTCCCGTGCACCTGCCCAGGTGGGCTGGCTGGTGCTGGCTCTTGCGGAGGAGCCGCTGTCCCCTGGAGAGTCCTCCATGCCCGCTGCCACGTCCTGCAAGGAGAGCTGGGATAGGGTCCTGCCCTTCCCTCCTCAAGGGAGCAGAGCCGCGCGAAGCCCCAGAAGGTGCCTGAGGGGACAGCTAAGGGCCTTCCAGAGCCTCTCCTGGAGGGCTGCAGAGGCGGAAGGGCCAAAGGCGCACCAATGGGACGGATCTAGGGGGGGTGCTTTGAGAGGGAGCAGCGTCGCAACTGTCAACAGCGGTGCCGCATGCCAGGGAAAAGAGAGCGATGCCAAGATGCCAGAAAGAAGCCCACTGCCCACGTGCTGCCCTCAGCCACCTCCCCGGGGTTACCTTGGTCTGTCGAGGCTCACCCTCTGCTCCCACAGAACCCACTTGCTTCCTGCTGGACCCCCACAGGCTGAGGAAGGAAGGGGCATACGATGGTGCCGGTGAGGAAGCAGCCATTTCGCCAGGTTTCCGATCAGAGCACCTGGAGAATAAAAACAAAGAGAGGCATCTCTGTTTAGGGCTCTTCTTGCAGCCTCCTCTCGGCTTCAGTCCTTTTGTGGGAGCGGTTTCTACGACAGAGGGAAGATGCAACCAGGGCCACAAATGGCATTCTGGCAAGTTCAGCTGGGGTCTTCCCCAATCCCCCTGTCGGAGCAAGGCCTCGTCTTTATAACCCCTATGGCCTCCATTTCATAGAATCGTAGAATCATCAGGCAGTTTGGACTGGAAGGGACCTGAAAGATCACCTCGTTCCACCTCCCCTGCCCTGGCCACAGACACCTTCCACCAGACCACGTTGCTCAAAGCCCCGTCCAGCCTGGCCTCCAACACCTCCCGGGAGAGGGCACCTACAGCTTCCCTGGGCAACCTGTGCCAGGGCCTCGCCACCCTCACCCTCAAGGATTTCTTCCTAACAGAGAGCTAACCAAAACCTACCCTCCCTCGCTTTCAAACCGGTGCCCCTCTTCCTACCACCACACTCCCTGATAAAGAGTCCCTCCCCACCTCGCCTGTAGGCCCCCTTTAAGTACTCTTCCCTACGTCAGCCAGCTTCACAGAGCAGGCAAGCAGCACTTTGCACCAGGGCAGCAGCCTAAAGCCCGCTAGGGAAAGATAACCACTGACGTGGGGTAGCTCAGCTCTGACAGCGCTGAATGGGGCGGCCTGTACTCGCTCTCCTGTGAGAGAAACGCTCGGGGGGATGAGAAGAAAATCAGCACAAACCAGGAGAGGAAACCGATTCTAAACAGGTTTTAGTACCGCTTGTTATTTATTACCTGATGTAAAACAGCAGATACGCTTGCTGCCTGAGCACGGTGTCGATGCCACAACGATCCACAGACTCATCATCCATCTTATACCACGCTCCGCTGCTGGCCTGCAAAGAAAGGCGTCGATGTCTGGAGATGAACGGCACGGTGCCTCCACCAACCCAGGCAGAGAACTGCAGAACCAAGAGAAAGCCAAAACCAACCCAGCCCAGCCCCTAAGGAGACCTTCTCGCCAAGACCCTCGGCTGCCAGTAACACTGCCATGAAAGCGTGTCTTCGGCAGGGTAGATTTTGCCCTGCCTTGCTAGGCAGGACGTCCCTCTTTACCTTTGTGTAGCAGAAATAGTGTCCGTGATAACAGCTGGGACCGCGGTGCACCACGACAGCATATAAGGAGTAGAGGAGCGGCTCCCCAGCTGCGTGAGACGTGTATGGGCGAAGGTCCAAGTACTCGGGGTACTCCACAACCTACGGAGAGAGCAAGAGGGCTCAGAAGCCATCCTGAAATACTACGTGAACTAGCCTTCCAAGACTAAGGGCTAGAGGCGTAGAAAGACATCTCTGGGGCTGACGGCAACTCGGCGCTCCCTAAAGCTACGGGGCGTGGTTTGGGTGGCAGGAAACTGTTCTCGGCCAAAGCAGCTCTGCCGGAGCAGGGCACGCGCTTCTCCTCCCGCGGGAACTCTCCTCTCCTGGCAAGGGAACGCAAAGACCTCAACGCCAACAGCCGGCGAAAGGCCCCGCTGCTTTGGGAAACCCCCTGCGCCAGGAAGAGGAGGTTGCGCTCCAGCTACGTACACACCTTGCTGATCTTCCCGCCGGTGAAATCGTCAAACCTTTTCAGGCACACCGTGAGAACCATGGGCGCGCGATGGATTGTAAACCTCTTGGAGGCGGCGACCATCCTCTCACACCTTGGAAGCAAGCACAGAGGCGAGGGCTGAAACGCACCCTGCGACGCAGCCTTTCTTCCCCCCGGAAGGCCAGACAACCCTTCCCGTCTCACACATCCTTGCGCTATTTTAAAACTATTCAGCACTGTAAGGCCACGCTAAAGCCAGCTGCGTCGTCTCCTTGTGCGTTAAGCCTACACGAAACGACGGCTTATGCTCGGCGACACGCAGCACCTTCACGCAGGATCTAGTACGATTAGGACGTTAGCGTTCATCTTACTGGCTACACCGATAGCAGTTTTCGCCCTCCAGCCGCTCAGGTCGGACAAAGCCCTCCAGAGCACCGGTGACAGAAGAGGCTGCCTGGAGGAGTGAGAAAGGAGAGCACTGAGCTGCGGGAAACACCCTCACCCAAACACCTCCTAGGAGTTTACGCAAAAACCTAGCTAGACGACGCTGAGGAGACCCGCCCTCAGCCTGCAAGCAGCGTCCGGAAGGAGACGGGACGAGCCTTTGGGGCTGAACATCGCCCTCCTTCCCAAGGGATTCCCAAGGCTACCGAGAGCCACCTCTCTGTGGCGCTGCACAGTTCAGCTACCGAGGGTGTGCAGGGTCACCACCAAGGAAAACAATACCACCCGCCAGGCCAGGAGCCAGACGGCTGCTGAGGGAGGGCAAAGGGAAGAAGGCTGAGAGGACGTCCAGGGTGCGGAGAGGACAATTCCCACTCGCCCGCCTTCAAGCCAGCACCCACAGGCAGACCGCTGCCACGGCCTCCCCAGAGGGACTCGGGCCATTCCGCTTCCCGCCCACCACCAAGCTCTCTTCGGGTCACAGGAGGCGTTTTTAAGCCAACCGCGTTGATTCTGGAAAGCTACAGGGGCCTTGGGATGCCCCGAAGCACAAGCAACAAGCCCTCTTACTTTCATGTCCAAAGGAACGTCCAGGAAGGCCTCGTAGGAACTGGAAATTGCCTTGCAGCTCAAGCACGTGACTGGAAGGCAAACCGCAACGCTCAGCGATAGGGGAGGTCGACCGTGCCCGTTCATGCTCCTCCTACCTACTGCGCCAGTCAGACGTACAGCTGTTTATCACAGGCAGCAGGCAGAAGGGCACAGCCAGTCCCAAGGGGAACAACAGGTGGGGAGCAGTACCTCTGGATCTCAGACAGCCTCCAAAGATTTGATGGACGACGGTAGTCGATTGGGAAGAGATGTCCAAGCTGGAAAGAAACGGTAAGGGGCAGAGAGTCACCTCCTCCAGGAGTTTTACTTGGCCTGAAAACCCTGGGCGTAGGTTCTCCTTGATGGGAGCACCTCAAGGAGTCCAAAGGGCTCGGGAGCATTGGAAAGGCAATTTGCTTGTGCTTACTCGCTGCTTCCGCTCAGGCAAGCGCTCTGCATGGCATCGACAGCAAGGCGGAGGAACTCGTGGGCGTCTTCCTGCACGCCCAGCTGGAAATGTTCTCCTATGCCTAAGAAAGAGGAAGTTAGTCCTTCTCTCCTCCGCGAACAGACGGAGACATGGCAAAGCACCTGAAACGACTTACATGTCAGAACGCTGACGACACCCCAGGGCTCGATGGCACTGCCTGAGGAACGCAAGACGCTGTTCACGTGCGCTTCCATCCTGCACATCACGCAGACGCCTTGCTGACGACCTGAAGAGGGAGGTGGGAGGGAAGCAAGCTTCTCCGCTTAGCAAAATAGCCATAGCAACGGGAAACCTCACGCAGACCTTGGAGTCCCAGGAGCGGCCTCCACCCCTCCCAAGGCCCCCACGTCCCAACAAGCCCAGGACATTCGAGTGCGCAGAAGACACTCTTCAGAAGGACGCTGCTTCGCTGACAGAGCCTGTCTGTGCCACAGGCAAAGAGGGTTTAACTTGCAGGAGCTGGGACCAAGACGCGGGGCTACAAAGAGGCGCCTTTCTGAAGGGGAAAGAGACACCTGGACAGGACAAGCGGCTTCTGGGCTTGAGTGTTCAAAGACGACCAACTCGGCGGGTTGAGAAAGGAGGGCGGCTTTGCTCCTAAGCTGAATTCCAGGTGCTGGGAACCCTTGGCAAGTGCCCAACGAACGAGGAGCTGTTCATCAAAGTACTCACACGACTGGCTGTGCTCCCGAGAGAGCAGGTAGTTGGCCAGAGGGGGTGTGTAGGTCAGGCACTGCAGGATGGAGTTGAGGAAGCACGTATTGCCCAGGTTGTGGAGTCCCGCTCCAGCTCCCTGTCGGCGCTGCCAGGCCAGGCAAATCTTCTCCGGGGGAAAGAGGACCCTTTGTGGAGGAGCCATTCCCTCGACAAGGACTGCAGGGAAACGACATTGGGGAAGAGGTGAGAAGGCAGCCCTGCTGCTGTCAGACCTTTCTGCCAGCAAGGACACCTTTCAGTGTCTTGTGCCTAGCGGCAGAGGAGTGACACAAGGTGCTTTCCTGTCTCTGATGGAGAACACCTGGGTAAGCCTGGCTGCTAGCAGGAAAGCGCCCCAGGATTCGCCCTAGGCTCTCAGCGCACCAGCAGGCAGGGATGGAGCCCCAGCCGCGCCCGTTGCCTTTGGCGTTGGCAAAGGACGAGCCTGCTGGCGAAGCCGCTACTCACAGGAGTCGTTCCCCGTTGCGGCCATCGCTCCTCTCGGGAACAGAGGGGAAGGCTCCGGATGGCAAAGGACGTCGGGAGGCGCTCCAGAGAGAGAGCAGCGCCGAGCCTGCCGCCTGATTGCAAAGAAATAACCGCAGATCACCAAAAGGGTTTAAAAAAGCGCCACACGAAACCCACAGAACGGTATCTGCCCTCAAATCTCTTTCGGTGGTGCTCGGAACTGCGGCAGAGCTGCAGGCTGACGCCTTTCCCAGCGCTGTCCCAGGGCCCCAGTCCACAGCACCTTCAAAGGCCCTTGGGAAAGGCTCCAATGCACGGCACCTTCTCTGAAGAGGACCTGCTGCTGGCCTGTGGCCAGCGTTAGCAACACAGCCCGCCGCCTCTCTAGCCCACGCTTTCCCACCTTGCGTGCAGGAGCGACCGGCTTTGGGCTGCTACTTGAGCAGCTCCCGCTGCCGTGCTCCTCCTCTGCCAGCCTTCCTACCGCAGCACTCAGGGTGGGCTTCTCGTCCTTCTAGGCTGAGCCCAACGCCTCACGCTGCACTGCCACCCCCCCACCCCCTACTTGCCCCTCCTAGGATACGGCAAAGAAAGAACAACTGCCAAACAGCAGCGCTACCCATAGCCCACGTGTGGCCAGCCTACAAAGGTGCGATGGCTCAGCCTAGGGCTGGCAAGGTACAGACCAGCCTCTCCTTTCATCCCACAGCGACCTACTCTGCCATCTGCCCTGCAAGTCACGTCACGGTTACCTTTGAGAGAGGAGGGAAGCTGGGCAGAAGTGGGCAGGAAACGAGGAATGCTTGGAAAAAAGGAGCCGCGCGAGCAGCAAAGGCAGGAGCCGAGTTGTCCCGAAGGCCAGCTCAGCCCAACTGGCCTTCGCTGGCCCGCTCCTCAGGATCACAGGCCCTGGCCGGGTGAGCTCACAAGCGCCGGGCGGGTGCCGCATCACCGCCCCTTTGTGACACGGGGACGCACGGGGACGCGCTGCGGCCAGCAGCCGCCACAGCCCGGCCACCTCCTGTAGCCAGCAGCTGGCAGCCCCCGGGCTTCCCCACGCGCTGCTGCCCAAGTGCCGTCTGTCCGCCGGCAGAGCTCCCACCTCTTCGCCGAGCCACACAGCCAGACGGACGAAGCGCTGGCCAGGCCTGGAAGCGCTCCTGCTCGCACCTTTGCCTGCCACCTGCGCTCGCTGAGGCTTTCCTTTCTGCTCTGCCCAGCTACAGGACTGTGTCCGTGAGACTGGTCTAGCAAAGCACCTGGGCTCTCGCAGCTTCTTTTCCAAGGAGTTTGATCTGCCCCCCACCAGCTACAGCCACAGCCTGACTCTGAACGAGAGCTACCAAAGAAACGCCCTCAGCAACTGCGCTGCATTGACCTTGGCTGCCTCTCTCACCCTCCAGCTCCCCAAAACATTGGTGGGCAGCGCCTTAGCACCTGGATTCACCCCTTGACCTGCTCGGAGCCCGGGGAGCATTGCTTCCAGCGCACGCTGGGGCCCTGCCACAGCAGCACTAGCAGGGCCCAGAGCCCTTTCCTGTAGGGGAATAGACAGGGATCGGCGACTGGAAGATCACGGGCTGTGACGGAAAGATAGACTCCTCCCCATAGGAGTGGCAGGAACAGGAACCGCGAGAGCTATATAAGCGTGTGATGCAGCTAAATAAACGGACATTTTGTATCCATCATATTGGTGTCTGTGCATCACTGTCCCCAGGGTGGGTAGAGCCCTGTGTCCCGGAGGTATGCGGCCCAAGATAAGGTCTCCCGTAGAAGCGTACAGCTACAAGTGGTGACCCCGACGTGGTCGGCGGGGCGGCATGGCAAGTTCGCCGGGGGGAAAAGATAGCTTGGGGCACGCAGGGGCGGGACGGGGAGCCGCAGGTCGGCGGGCGCGCCATGGAATCAGTCGTAAAGGTACTGAAGGGATTGGGGAAGGAATATGGTACTTCGATATCGAAGGCGCCTACCTCAAAGGCCATCCAATGGATGATTACGCAGGGGCTCATACGAAGTCCCGCAGACATATTTAATAAGGATAAGTGGGTGAGGATTAAAGAGGAGTTAGCCGAAAGGGCTATGATGGGAAAAACCCAGTACATACAGCTCTGGGGAAAGATACACCGATTACTATTGAAAGCTCGGGATGATCAGGAGACGTGGCGGCAGGCGCAGCGGTGCCTGCACGGTGCTACAGGCGACAGTAGCCCGGAAATAGACCCAGGAGGGGCAGTGGGGACGCAGACAGGGGCAAGCATCGCGGGGGATGGGGAAGAAGGGGAGAGTTCGGACGGAGTAGCCTGGCCAGCGACTCAGTCTGAGGCTCCCAAGGAGGTGGATCGGGAAGCGGCGGTGTTCCCTGTTGAGCCAGCGGGGCCTTTAGAGTGTCCCCCCCCCCGCATACCCCTGGGATGATTTGGCACAGGCGCGCGGGGAGGGTGACGTGGCAGCGGACGCAGCGGGAGTGATGGAGCGGAAGGAGAAAGATGACCAGTGCCGGAAGCAGCGCCGGCAGCGGCACCGCCCTCTGCCCGACCCTCGAGACTGGCTCCCGGGGCAACCCTTGAGATGGGAGTCGGACGAGGAGGGGGATTGGGGTGCCTGGAGGGGAGGACAGGGAGGGTATAGAACAACCTCGAGTAGCAGCGAATCAGAAGTTGGGGGAGAAACCGATGCCCACATGTGGGAAGATGGGGCAGCTTGCTTGCAGCGCGCAAAGAAGAGGCATAAGGCAGCAGGGACTCGGAGGACCAGTCAGAAGGAGGGAGGAGAGGGACCGCCAAAAGGGGAGGTCCGGGGCGCTGCAGCTCCGGAGGGGTCCGCGGAGGACGTGCTGCGGCAGCTGCAGCAGGCTATGCGCGCACTAGGGGAAGTAACTCGGCGGCAGACAGGACTCTTAACGAAGGGGGCGCCCCAGCGACAGTCAGTTGAGTTACCTAACTGGCGGCTGATAGCTAGAGATTGTAGCCTCGATGGAGTAAGGATAGAGATGCCCGGGATCTTCCCTGTCCGATTAGCTCCAGGAGGAGGGGTGGAGTGGACGCCGATAGATGCCAAGCTAGTGCGAAGTTTATGGCAAGAAATTAGAGAAAAGGGGCTCGAAGTACCCAAGAATGGTGTAAAGCTTGGAATATTGTATTAAAACACGGCATTGCTTACAATAGCACAGGGCAGGCAATAGTAGAACGCGCTCATCGCACCTTGAAAGCAAAAATAATACAGCTTGGGGAGGGGGAGGGGTATAAGGGAACTATACCCATAGCAGCTCAGCAAACTATTTTAATGCGTGCATTATATTCGCTTAATCATTTTATACGCGGGCAGGAGCAAGTTACAGCAGTGGAGAAGCACTTTGGCAAAGCTCAAGCAGGCGAGCGCTATCCGCAGGTACGAGTAAGGTTCCCAGGCAGTGAGCAATGGGAGAGAGGATGGAAACTGAGATGCCTGGGGAGGGGCTACGCCGCGGTTGAGAATGAAGGGCGCATAGAATGGGTGCCTGCAAAGTGTGTGAAAGCAGAACTGTGCAAGGATGTACAATGAATAATCCCTTTCTGAGTTGTCTCTTTGCAGGGTCTGCTGACATGGATCCTCATGCTAGCCGTACCATTGGGAAAAGAAATGAGCTCCTTGACACGATCACAAGCAATATTGCAACGAGAGCGACACTGGGAAAGGGCGGCAAAAGAGAGATATAAACTGGAACTGGATGGTAATAATTGGGGGGATCTTGTTGTGTGTAGTAATCATGGTTACTTGTGGGCTACCATTGTTATGCTGCGTTATAAGACAAATCAAAGAGCGCCTGCGAGCGTTACATGAATATAGACCTGACCGCAATATGTATCCGCTTACGCAAGTAGCTTTGTAGAATTTTAGTAGCATGGGGAGGGGGAGATGTAGGGGAATAGACAGGGATCGGCGACTGGAAGATCACGGGCTGTGACGGAAAGATAGACTCCTCCCCATAGGAGTGGCAGGAACAGGAACCGCGAGAGCTATATAAGCGTGTGACGCAGCTAAATAAACGGACATTTTGTATCCATCATATTGGTGTCTGTGCATCACTGTCCCCAGGGTGGGTAGAGCCCTGTGTCCCGGAGGTATGCGGCCCAAGATAAGTTCTCCTGTAGAAGCGTACAGCTACACTTTCCCTGGCACCAGCCAGCAGCCAAGCGCCGCATTCAATGCTCACGCCACAAGCTCACCGAGCAGGACAAAGGCAGCTTTGCTTCCAAGCCTCTGTGCTGGTTTTGGCTGAGAAGGGGTTAATTCTCCTCACTGTGGGGGTCGGCTACCTTTCCAGCTTCCCGCGCTCTGCCGCGTGGCGGGGGGGGGCTGGGAGGGGCAGGGCCATGGTGGGGGCGGCTGACCCCGACTGGCCAATGGCAGGTTCATTCCATACCATGTGACACTAAGACCAATATATTGAGGTGGGGGCAGTTGCAGGGAGCAGGGAGGCGGCGCGGCGTCGGGTCGGCGGGCGGCGCGCGGCTGCGGCGCGGGCAGTTTGTTCCGGCGGTTCGTTCCCCCTATCCCCTCCCTTCCCCCCAACCCCCCCCCCCCGGGGCTTTGCGCCTCTCGTTGTTCTCCTTTACATTGCATTTCTACTGTTGATTTCTTTTAATTCTCGTTGTTCCCCTTTACATTGCATTTCTACTGTTGTTTTCTTTTAATTTTAATTATTAAACTGTTCTTATCCCAACCCACGAGCGTTACCCTCCTGATTCTCTCCCCCATCTACCGGTGGGGAGTGAGCGAGCGACTGTGTGGGGCTGAGCTGCCGCTAAACCACGACAGCCTCCTCTAGCACCGCTCCTCCAGCTGGCAGCCATCCCACACTCCTAGGTGCAGAGGGACCTCACTGCTGAGCTCAGGGCAGGGTCAGGGCTCCGGAGCTGGCAGCGCCCAGTGCCACCCAGGAAAGCAGGGCACCCTGGCAGCTGGAGGTTGAGCAGGGTGTGCCCGCTCCTCACTCACACGCTTCAGCCACAGCTCGTGTGCTGGGGCAGCACGGCATTCGTTACCCTTCACAAAGAGCCACGGCAGGCGGGCTGGCTTGGCTGAACGTGGCTGAAGAGCGCCTGTGCCCCGAGGGGCGCCTTTTGCCGAAGGCATCTTGGGCATAAGATGGCCGGGCCAGAGATCTTTCTTCTTTGACTTTCTATAGCATTCTTCCTCTGAAGGTGCCGGGGTGGGGGCGGGCGGGGCAGAAGAAAGGAAGAAACACCATTCCTTGCTGTCAGGACTAAAGGCTCCAAGGAAGCTGAGCAGAAGCAGGTGCCGGAGCTCGGCCTCAGGATGGCAGCAGGACGCCCTGGCCGAATCGCCAGCTCCTCTCGGGCTGGTGACACCTGCCAACTTGCTGACGAGGCGCTCTGCCCCATCACCCAGAGCTAACGTTAGGTGAGGAAGGGGCGAAGCAGGACCAGAGCCACTACTGACCCCCGGGAGACACCGCTACGTCCTGGCCTTGCGCTGGGCTTGCTGCCACCGAGCGGCACCCTCTGGGCCCGGCCGTTCAGCCCCTTTCAGTCCCGCCCGCTGTCGGCTCATCCAGCCCACTTCCATTCGAGTGGCTCCAACGCCGTGTTTAGAAAGAAGAGACTGCAAGATGGGCGCACGCAAGCACACAGCTTTCAAAATCCCACGCCACAAACCTCCCACGCTGGCTATTTCCGCCAATTGCCCCAAAGCCTCCAGAGAAGAAAACACCCCGTAAGCTCACGCCTGCAAGGCCAACGACTGTTTTTAATTCCGGATTTGGCTTTGCTGCCCGTTGCCTCCCAACGACCGCTGTTTTTTGCAAGGCGATCCCAAAAGCTGAATGCAGGCTAGAGCTCTTCCTCGAGGGACCTGTGGGCAGGCGTGCCAGCCGGCAGAGCCGTCCAGCTCTCTGGAAGCTCTCTTTGAGTCCTTCCTGGCCAGAGGCAGATCTGGGAGGAGAGACAGGGTGGGCTGCCGGCGCCCTTTGTGCAGCTTGGTCCCTGCTGGGGGCGGTCTGGCTGCTTCCTGGATTATTCTTCCTCCTCTTCGGCATTGCGGGAGTCAGATGCTGCGCTCCTCCCGCATCCAGGGTCACAATCTGCCCCCGCCACCGCTGCAGCGCCCCGAGTGCCTGTCCCACCTGCATCTCTCGACTGCTGAGACCCTCCTCCTCCTGCCCCTCTCCCTCTCCCTGCCCCTGCTAAGGGCTCCTAGTCCATGGTGAGCACAAACAGGCTGTGGGGATCATAGCCGTGCCGTGGGGATCTGCTCCCCACTCCGCGCTCCGCTGAGTTTGCTCCCAAGCAGCCCTGGCTGCGGGAGCCCCCTTGGAGCCGGCGTTGGAGGGCCTCGGGAGCTGCATCGCCTCTTGGGGCTCGGGCACAACGCGGAGGACTTGTTCTCTCCCTCTTCCTCTTGCGTGCTGAGCGGCGGCGCCCCGTGTGCTCCACAGGGGGGCTGTGGATATCATTGCCCCGCTGACAGCATCTTCTCTGCTCCCTCTGCTTTGGCAGGCTCTGCTCCTGAGCAGCACTGGCTGCGCGAGCTGACTGGCAGCTGCTCTTGGAGGGCCCTGGAGCTGCGCCGTGCCTGGGAGCGCAGTCAGCACTCGCAGGGCTAGTTCTCTTCCTCCTCCCTGCTGAGTGCTCGTAGTCCGTGGGGTCCACGACCCAGCTGCGGAGATCCCTGCCCCACTGCGGCGATCTGCTCCGGGGCCTCTCCCTGCCACCCTTCCTCTGGGAAGAAGGGCTCGCTCCACGCTCCTCCTCCTCGCTGCCCTCCTGCATGGTGTGCAGCAGACGGCCCGAGGGCGGAGAGCAGACCAGGCAGTCAGCTTTCCTTCTGGACACCAGCCTTGTCAAGCTGCAGAAGAAGCGATGCCAGCAGAAGCCCACGCAGGAGGCAATGCTGAGCCTGCCTGGCCAGATGGGGCCCAGCCAGCCTGCAGATGCCTCCCGTGCACCTGCCCAGGTGGGCTGGCTGCTGCTGGCTCTTGCGGAGGAGCCGCTGTCCCCTGGAGAGTCCTCCATGCCCGCTGCCACGTCCTGCAAGGAGAGCTGGGATAGGGTCCTGCCCTTCCCTCCTCAAGGGAGCAGAGCCGCGGGAAGCCCCAGACGGTGCCTGAGGGGACAGCTAAGGGCCTTCCAGAGCCTCTCCTGGAGGGCTGCAGAGGCGGAAGGGCCAAAGGCGCACCAATGGGACGGATCTAGGGGGGGTGCTTTGAGAGGGAGCAGCGTCGCAACTGTCAACAGCGGTGCCGCGTGCCAGGGAAAAGAGAGCGATGCCAAGATGCCAGAAAGAAGCCCACTGCCCACGTGCTGCCCTCAGCCACCTCCCCGGGGTTACCTTGGTCTGTCGAGGCTCACCCTCTGCTCCCACAGAACCCACTTGCTTCCTGCTGGACCCCCACAGGCTGAGGAAGGAAGGGGCATACGATGGTGCCGGTGAGGAAGCAGCCATTTCGCTAGGTTTCCGATCAGAGCACCTGGAGAATAAAAACAAAGAGAGGCATCTCTCTTTAGGGCTCTTCTTGCAGCCTCCTCTCGGCTTCAGTCCTTTTGTGGGAGCGGTTTCTACGACAGAGGGAAGATGCGACCAGGGCCGCAAATGGCATTCTGGCAAGTTCAGCTGGGGTCTTCCCCAATCCCCCTGTCGGAGCAAGGCCTCGTCTTTATAACCCCTATGGCCTCCATTTCATAGAATCGTAGAATCATCAGGCAGTTTGGACTGGAAGGGACCTGACAGATCACCTCGTTCCACCTCCCCTGCCCTGGCCACAGACACCTTCCACCAGACCACGTTGCTCAAAGCCCCGTCCAGCCTGGCCTCCAACACCTCCCGGGAGAGGGCACCTACAGCTTCCCTGGGCAACCTGTGCCAGGGCCTCGCCACCCTCACCCTCAAGGATTTCTTCCTAACAGAGAGCTAACCAAAACCTACCCTCCCTCGCTTTCAAACCGGTGCCCCTCTTCCTACCACCACACTCCCTGATAAAGAGTCCCTCCCCACCTCGCCTGTAGGCCCCCTTTAAGTACTCTTCCCTACGTCAGCCAGCTTCACAGAGCAGGCAAGCAGCACTTTGCACCAGGGCAGCAGCCTAAAGCCCGCTAGGGAAAGATAACCACTGACGTGGGGTAGCTCAGCTCTGACAGCGCTGAATGGGGCGGCCTGTACTCGCTCTCCTGTGAGAGAAACGCTCGGGGGGATGAGAAGAAAATCAGCACAAACCAGGAGAGGAAACCGATTCTAAACAGGTTTTAGTACCGCTTGTTATTTATTACCTGATGTAAAACAGCAGATACGCTTGCTGCCTGAGCACGGTGTCGATGCCACAACGATCCACAGACTCATCGTCCATCTTATACCACGCTCCGCTGCTGGCCTGCAAAGAAAGGCGTCGGTATCTGGAGATGAACGGCACGGTGCCTCCACCAACCCAGGCAGAGAACTGCAGAACCAAGAGAAAGCCAAAACCAACCCAGCCCAGCCCCTAAGGAGACCTTCTCGCCAAGACCCTCGGCTGCCAGTAACACTGCCGTGAAAGCGTGTCTTCGGCAGGGTAGATTTTGCCCTGCCTTGCTAGGCAGGACGTCCCTCTTTACCTTTGTGTAGCAGAAATAGTGTCCGTGATAACAGCTGTGACCGCGGTGCACCACGACAGCATATAAGGAGTAGAGGAGGGGCTCCCCAGCTGCGTGAGACGTGTACGGGCGAAGATCCAAGTACTCGGGGTACTCCACAACCTACGGAGAGGGCAAGAGGGCTCAGAAGCCATCCTGAAATACTACGTGAACTAGCCTTCCAAGACTAAGGGCTAGAGGTGTAGAAAGACATCTCTGGGGCTGACGGCAACTCGGCGCTCCCTAAAGCTACGTGGCGTGGTTTGGGTGGCAGGAAACTGTTCTCGGCCAAAGCAGCTCTGCCGGAGCAGGGCACGCGCTTCTCCTCCCACGGGAACTCTCCTCTCCTGGCAAGGGAACGCAAAGACCTCAACGCCAACAGCCGGCGAAAGGCCCCGCTGCTTTGGGAAACCCCCTGCGCCAGGAAGAGGAGGTTGCGCTCCAGCTACGTACACACCTTGCTGATCTTCCCGCCGGTGAAATCGTCAAACCTTTTCAGGCACACCGTGAGAACCATGGGCGCGCGATGGATTGTAAACCTCTTGGAGGCGGCGACCATCCTCTCACACCTTGGAAGCAAGCACAGAGGCGAGGGCTGAAACGCACCCTGCGACGCAGCCTTTCTTCCCCCCGGAAGGCCAGACAACCCTTCCCGTCTCACACATCCTTGCGCTATTTTAAAACTATTCAGCACTGTAAGGCCACGCTAAAGCCAGCTGCGTCGTCTCCTTGTGCGTTAAGCCTACACGAAACGACGGCTTATGCTCGGCGACACGCAGCACCTTCACGCAGGATCTAGTACGATTAGGACGTTAGCGTTCATCTTACTGGCTACACCGATAGCAGTTTTCGCCCTCCAGCCGCTCAGGTCGGACAAAGCCCTCCAGAGCACCGGTGACAGAAGAGGCTGCCTGGAGGAGTGAGAAAGGAGAGCACTGAGCTGCGGGAAACACCCTCACCCAAACACCTCCTAGGAGTTTACGCAAAAACCTAGCTAGACGACGCTGAGGAGACCCGCCCTCAGCCTGCAAGCAGCGTCCGGAAGGAGACGGGACGAGCCTTTGGGGCTGAACATCGCCCTCCTTCCCAAGGGATTCCCAAGGCTACCGAGAGCCACCTCTCTGTGGCGCTGCACAGTTCAGCTACCGAGGGTGTGCAGGGTCACCACCAAGGAAAACAATACCACCCGCCAGGCCAGGAGCCAGACGGCTGCTGAGGGAGGGCAAAGGGAAGAAGGCTGAGAGGACGTCCAGGGTGCGGAGAGGACAATTCCCACTCGCCCGCCTTCAAGCCAGCACCCACAGGCAGACCGCTGCCACGGCCTCCCCAGAGGGACTCGGGCCATTCCGCTTCCCGCCCACCACCAAGCTCTCTTCGGGTCACAGGAGGCGTTTTTAAGCCAACCGCGTTGATTCTGGAAAGCTACAGGGGCCTTGGGATGCCCCGAAGCACAAGCAACAAGCCCTCTTACTTTCATGTCCAAAGGAACGTCCAGGAAGGCCTCGTAGGAACTGGAAATTGCCTTGCAGCTCAAGCACGTGACTGGAAGGCAAACCGCAACGCTCAGCGATAGGGGAGGTCGACCGTGCCCGTTCATGCTCCTCCTACCTACTGCGCCAGTCAGACGTACAGCTGTTTATCACAGGCAGCAGGCAGAAGGGCACAGCCAGTCCCAAGGGGAACAACAGGTGGGGAGCAGTACCTCTGGATCTCAGACAGCCTCCAAAGATTTGATGGACGACGGTAGTCGATTGGGAAGAGATGTCCAAGCTGGAAAGAAACGGTAAGGGGCAGAGAGTCACCTCCTCCAGGAGTTTTACTTGGCCTGAAAACCCTGGGCGTAGGTTCTCCTTGATGGGAGCACCTCAAGGAGTCCAAAGGGCTCGGGAGCATTGGAAAGGCAATTTGCTTGTGCTTACTCGCTGCTTCCGCTCAGGCAAGCGCTCTGCATGGCATCGACAGCAAGGCGGAGGAACTCGTGGGCGTCTTCCTGCACGCCCAGCTGGAAATGTTCTCCTATGCCTAAGAAAGAGGAAGTTAGTCCTTCTCTCCTCCGCGAACAGACGGAGACATGGCAAAGCACCTGAAGCGACTTACATGTCAGAACGCTGACGACACCCCAGGGCTCGATGGCACTGCCTGAGGAACGCAAGACGCTGTTCACGTGCGCTTCCATCCTGCACATCACGCAGACGCCTTGCTGACGACCTGAAGAGGGAGGTGGGAGGGAAGCAAGCTTCTCCGCTTAGCAAAATAGCCATAGCAACGGGAAACCTCACGCAGACCTTGGAGTCCCAGGAGCGGCCTCCACCCCTCCCAAGGCCCCCACGTCCCAACAAGCCCAGGACATTCGAGTGCGCAGAAGACACTCTTCAGAAGGACGCTGCTTCGCTGACAGAGCCTGTCTGTGCCACAGGCAAAGAGGGTTTAACTTGCAGGAGCTGGGACCAAGACGCGGGGCTACAAAGAGGCGCCTTTCTGAAGGGGAAAGAGACACCTGGACAGGACAAGCGGCTTCTGGGCTTGAGTGTTCAAAGACGACCAACTCGGCGGGTTGAGAAAGGAGGGCGGCTTTGCTCCTAAGCTGAATTCCAGGTGCTGGGAACCCTTGGCAAGTGCCCAACGAACGAGGAGCTGTTCATCAAAGTACTCACACGACTGGCTGTGCTCCCGAGAGAGCAGGTAGTTGGCCAGAGGGGGTGTGTAGGTCAGGCACTGCAGGATGGAGTTGAGGAAGCACGTATTGCCCAGGTTGTGGAGTCCCGCTCCAGCTCCCTGTCGGCGCTGCCAGGCCAGGCAAATCTTCTCCGGGGGAAAGAGGACCCTTTGTGGAGGAGCCATTCCCTCGACAAGGACTGCAGGGAAACGACATTGGGGAAGAGGTGAGAAGGCAGCCCTGCTGCTGTCAGACCTTTCTGCCAGCAAGGACACCTTTCAGTGTCTTGTGCCTAGCGGCAGAGGAGTGACACAAGGTGCTTTCCTGTCTCTGATGGAGAACACCTGGGTAAGCCTGGCTGCTAGCAGGAAAGCGCCCCAGGATTCGCCCTAGGCTCTCAGCGCACCAGCAGGCAGGGATGGAGCCCCAGCCGCGCCCGTTGCCTTTGGCGTTGGCAAAGGACGAGCCTGCTGGCGAAGCCGCTACTCACAGGAGTCGTTCCCCGTTGCGGCCATCGCTCCTCTCGGGAACAGAGGGGAAGGCTCCGGATGGCAAAGGACGTCGGGAGGCGCTCCAGAGAGAGAGCAGCGCCGAGCCTGCCGCCTGATTGCAAAGAAATAACCGCAGATCACCAAAAGGGTTTAAAAAAGCGCCACACGAAACCCACAGAACGGTATCTGCCCTCAAATCTCTTTCGGTGGTGCTCGGAACTGCGGCAGAGCTGCAGGCTGACGCCTTTCCCAGCGCTGTCCCAGGGCCCCAGTCCACAGCACCTTCAAAGGCCCTTGGGAAAGGCTCCAATGCACGGCACCTTCTCTGAAGAGGACCTGCTGCTGGCCTGTGGCCAGCGTTAGCAACACAGCCCGCCGCCTCTCTAGCCCACGCTTTCCCACCTTGCGTGCAGGAGCGACCGGCTTTGGGCTGCTACTTGAGCAGCTCCCGCTGCCGTGCTCCTCCTCTGCCAGCCTTCCTACCGCAGCACTCAGGGTGGGCTTCTCGTCCTTCTAGGCTGAGCCCAACGCCTCACGCTGCACTGCCACCCCCCCACCCCCTACTTGCCCCTCCTAGGATACGGCAAAGAAAGAACAACTGCCAAACAGCAGCGCTACCCATAGCCCACGTGTGGCCAGCCTACAAAGGTGCGATGGCTCAGCCTAGGGCTGGCAAGGTACAGACCAGCCTCTCCTTTCATCCCACAGCGACCTACTCTGCCATCTGCCCTGCAAGTCACGTCACGGTTACCTTTGAGAGAGGAGGGAAGCTGGGCAGAAGTGGGCAGGAAACGAGGAATGCTTGGAAAAAAGGAGCCGCGCGAGCAGCAAAGGCAGGAGCCGAGTTGTCCCGAAGGCCAGCTCAGCCCAACTGGCCTTCGCTGGCCCGCTCCTCAGGATCACAGGCCCTGGCCGGGTGAGCTCACAAGCGCCGGGCGGGTGCCGCATCACCGCCCCTTTGTGACACGGGGACGCACGGGGACGCGCTGCGGCCAGCAGCCGCCACAGCCCGGCCACCTCCTGTAGCCAGCAGCTGGCAGCCCCCGGGCTTCCCCACGCGCTGCTGCCCAAGTGCCGTCTGTCCGCCGGCAGAGCTCCCACCTCTTCGCCGAGCCACACAGCCAGACGGACGAAGCGCTGGCCAGGCCTGGAAGCGCTCCTGCTCGCACCTTTGCCTGCCACCTGCGCTCGCTGAGGCTTTCCTTTCTGCTCTGCCCAGCTACAGGACTGTGTCCGTGAGACTGGTCTAGCAAAGCACCTGGGCTCTCGCAGCTTCTTTTCCAAGGAGTTTGATCTGCCCCCCACCAGCTACAGCCACAGCCTGACTCTGAACGAGAGCTACCAAAGAAACGCCCTCAGCAACTGCGCTGCATTGACCTTGGCTGCCTCTCTCACCCTCCAGCTCCCCAAAACATTGGTGGGCAGCGCCTTAGCACCTGGATTCACCCCTTGACCTGCTCGGAGCCCGGGGAGCATTGCTTCCAGCGCACGCTGGGGCCCTGCCACAGCAGCACTAGCAGGGCCCAGAGCCCTTTCCTGTAGGGGAATAGACAGGGATCGGCGACTGGAAGATCACGGGCTGTGACGGAAAGATAGACTCCTCCCCATAGGAGTGGCAGGAACAGGAACCGCGAGAGCTATATAAGCGTGTGATGCAGCTAAATAAACGGACATTTTGTATCCATCATATTGGTGTCTGTGCATCACTGTCCCCAGGGTGGGTAGAGCCCTGTGTCCCGGAGGTATGCGGCCCAAGATAAGGTCTCCCGTAGAAGCGTACAGCTACAAGTGGTGACCCCGACGTGGTCGGCGGGGCGGCATGGCAAGTTCGCCGGGGGGAAAAGATAGCTTGGGGCACGCAGGGGCGGGACGGGGAGCCGCAGGTCGGCGGGCGCGCCATGGAATCAGTCGTAAAGGTACTGAAGGGATTGGGGAAGGAATATGGTACTTCGATATCGAAGGCGCCTACCTCAAAGGCCATCCAATGGATGATTACGCAGGGGCTCATACGAAGTCCCGCAGACATATTTAATAAGGATAAGTGGGTGAGGATTAAAGAGGAGTTAGCCGAAAGGGCTATGATGGGAAAAACCCAGTACATACAGCTCTGGGGAAAGATACACCGATTACTATTGAAAGCTCGGGATGATCAGGAGACGTGGCGGCAGGCGCAGCGGTGCCTGCACGGTGCTACAGGCGACAGTAGCCCGGAAATAGACCCAGGAGGGGCAGTGGGGACGCAGACAGGGGCAAGCATCGCGGGGGATGGGGAAGAAGGGGAGAGTTCGGACGGAGTAGCCTGGCCAGCGACTCAGTCTGAGGCTCCCAAGGAGGTGGATCGGGAAGCGGCGGTGTTCCCTGTTGAGCCAGCGGGGCCTTTAGAGTGTCCCCCCCCCCGCATACCCCTGGGATGATTTGGCACAGGCGCGCGGGGAGGGTGACGTGGCAGCGGACGCAGCGGGAGTGATGGAGCGGAAGGAGAAAGATGACCAGTGCCGGAAGCAGCGCCGGCAGCGGCACCGCCCTCTGCCCGACCCTCGAGACTGGCTCCCGGGGCAACCCTTGAGATGGGAGTCGGACGAGGAGGGGGATTGGGGTGCCTGGAGGGGAGGACAGGGAGGGTATAGAACAACCTCGAGTAGCAGCGAATCAGAAGTTGGGGGAGAAACCGATGCCCACATGTGGGAAGATGGGGCAGCTTGCTTGCAGCGCGCAAAGAAGAGGCATAAGGCAGCAGGGACTCGGAGGACCAGTCAGAAGGAGGGAGGAGAGGGACCGCCAAAAGGGGAGGTCCGGGGCGCTGCAGCTCCGGAGGGGTCCGCGGAGGACGTGCTGCGGCAGCTGCAGCAGGCTATGCGCGCACTAGGGGAAGTAACTCGGCGGCAGACAGGACTCTTAACGAAGGGGGCGCCCCAGCGACAGTCAGTTGAGTTACCTAACTGGCGGCTGATAGCTAGAGATTGTAGCCTCGATGGAGTAAGGATAGAGATGCCCGGGATCTTCCCTGTCCGATTAGCTCCAGGAGGAGGGGTGGAGTGGACGCCGATAGATGCCAAGCTAGTGCGAAGTTTATGGCAAGAAATTAGAGAAAAGGGGCTCGAAGTACCCAAGAATGGTGTAAAGCTTGGAATATTGTATTAAAACACGGCATTGCTTACAATAGCACAGGGCAGGCAATAGTAGAACGCGCTCATCGCACCTTGAAAGCAAAAATAATACAGCTTGGGGAGGGGGAGGGGTATAAGGGAACTATACCCATAGCAGCTCAGCAAACTATTTTAATGCGTGCATTATATTCGCTTAATCATTTTATACGCGGGCAGGAGCAAGTTACAGCAGTGGAGAAGCACTTTGGCAAAGCTCAAGCAGGCGAGCGCTATCCGCAGGTACGAGTAAGGTTCCCAGGCAGTGAGCAATGGGAGAGAGGATGGAAACTGAGATGCCTGGGGAGGGGCTACGCCGCGGTTGAGAATGAAGGGCGCATAGAATGGGTGCCTGCAAAGTGTGTGAAAGCAGAACTGTGCAAGGATGTACAATGAATAATCCCTTTCTGAGTTGTCTCTTTGCAGGGTCTGCTGACATGGATCCTCATGCTAGCCGTACCATTGGGAAAAGAAATGAGCTCCTTGACACGATCACAAGCAATATTGCAACGAGAGCGACACTGGGAAAGGGCGGCAAAAGAGAGATATAAACTGGAACTGGATGGTAATAATTGGGGGGATCTTGTTGTGTGTAGTAATCATGGTTACTTGTGGGCTACCATTGTTATGCTGCGTTATAAGACAAATCAAAGAGCGCCTGCGAGCGTTACATGAATATAGACCTGACCGCAATATGTATCCGCTTACGCAAGTAGCTTTGTAGAATTTTAGTAGCATGGGGAGGGGGAGATGTAGGGGAATAGACAGGGATCGGCGACTGGAAGATCACGGGCTGTGACGGAAAGATAGACTCCTCCCCATAGGAGTGGCAGGAACAGGAACCGCGAGAGCTATATAAGCGTGTGACGCAGCTAAATAAACGGACATTTTGTATCCATCATATTGGTGTCTGTGCATCACTGTCCCCAGGGTGGGTAGAGCCCTGTGTCCCGGAGGTATGCGGCCCAAGATAAGTTCTCCTGTAGAAGCGTACAGCTACACTTTCCCTGGCACCAGCCAGCAGCCAAGCGCCGCATTCAATGCTCACGCCACAAGCTCACCGAGCAGGACAAAGGCAGCTTTGCTTCCAAGCCTCTGTGCTGGTTTTGGCTGAGAAGGGGTTAATTCTCCTCACTGTGGGGGTCGGCTACCTTTCCAGCTTCCCGCGCTCTGCCGCGTGGCGGGGGGGGGCTGGGAGGGGCAGGGCCATGGTGGGGGCGGCTGACCCCGACTGGCCAATGGCAGGTTCATTCCATACCATGTGACACTAAGACCAATATATTGAGGTGGGGGCAGTTGCAGGGAGCAGGGAGGCGGCGCGGCGTCGGGTCGGCGGGCGGCGCGCGGCTGCGGCGCGGGCAGTTTGTTCCGGCGGTTCGTTCCCCCTATCCCCTCCCTTCCCCCCAACCCCCCCCCCCCGGGGCTTTGCGCCTCTCGTTGTTCTCCTTTACATTGCATTTCTACTGTTGATTTCTTTTAATTCTCGTTGTTCCCCTTTACATTGCATTTCTACTGTTGTTTTCTTTTAATTTTAATTATTAAACTGTTCTTATCCCAACCCACGAGCGTTACCCTCCTGATTCTCTCCCCCATCTACCGGTGGGGAGTGAGCGAGCGACTGTGTGGGGCTGAGCTGCCGCTAAACCACGACAGCCTCCTCTAGCACCGCTCCTCCAGCTGGCAGCCATCCCACACTCCTAGGTGCAGAGGGACCTCACTGCTGAGCTCAGGGCAGGGTCAGGGCTCCGGAGCTGGCAGCGCCCAGTGCCACCCAGGAAAGCAGGGCACCCTGGCAGCTGGAGGTTGAGCAGGGTGTGCCCGCTCCTCACTCACACGCTTCAGCCACAGCTCGTGTGCTGGGGCAGCACGGCATTCGTTACCCTTCACAAAGAGCCACGGCAGGCGGGCTGGCTTGGCTGAACGTGGCTGAAGAGCGCCTGTGCCCCGAGGGGCGCCTTTTGCCGAAGGCATCTTGGGCATAAGATGGCCGGGCCAGAGATCTTTCTTCTTTGACTTTCTATAGCATTCTTCCTCTGAAGGTGCCGGGGTGGGGGCGGGCGGGGCAGAAGAAAGGAAGAAACACCATTCCTTGCTGTCAGGACTAAAGGCTCCAAGGAAGCTGAGCAGAAGCAGGTGCCGGAGCTCGGCCTCAGGATGGCAGCAGGACGCCCTGGCCGAATCGCCAGCTCCTCTCGGGCTGGTGACACCTGCCAACTTGCTGACGAGGCGCTCTGCCCCATCACCCAGAGCTAACGTTAGGTGAGGAAGGGGCGAAGCAGGACCAGAGCCACTACTGACCCCCGGGAGACACCGCTACGTCCTGGCCTTGCGCTGGGCTTGCTGCCACCGAGCGGCACCCTCTGGGCCCGGCCGTTCAGCCCCTTTCAGTCCCGCCCGCTGTCGGCTCATCCAGCCCACTTCCATTCGAGTGGCTCCAACGCCGTGTTTAGAAAGAAGAGACTGCAAGATGGGCGCACGCAAGCACACAGCTTTCAAAATCCCACGCCACAAACCTCCCACGCTGGCTATTTCCGCCAATTGCCCCAAAGCCTCCAGAGAAGAAAACACCCCGTAAGCTCACGCCTGCAAGGCCAACGACTGTTTTTAATTCCGGATTTGGCTTTGCTGCCCGTTGCCTCCCAACGACCGCTGTTTTTTGCAAGGCGATCCCAAAAGCTGAATGCAGGCTAGAGCTCTTCCTCGAGGGACCTGTGGGCAGGCGTGCCAGCCGGCAGAGCCGTCCAGCTCTCTGGAAGCTCTCTTTGAGTCCTTCCTGGCCAGAGGCAGATCTGGGAGGAGAGACAGGGTGGGCTGCCGGCGCCCTTTGTGCAGCTTGGTCCCTGCTGGGGGCGGTCTGGCTGCTTCCTGGATTATTCTTCCTCCTCTTCGGCATTGCGGGAGTCAGATGCTGCGCTCCTCCCGCATCCAGGGTCACAATCTGCCCCCGCCACCGCTGCAGCGCCCCGAGTGCCTGTCCCACCTGCATCTCTCGACTGCTGAGACCCTCCTCCTCCTGCCCCTCTCCCTCTCCCTGCCCCTGCTAAGGGCTCCTAGTCCATGGTGAGCACAAACAGGCTGTGGGGATCATAGCCGTGCCGTGGGGATCTGCTCCCCACTCCGCGCTCCGCTGAGTTTGCTCCCAAGCAGCCCTGGCTGCGGGAGCCCCCTTGGAGCCGGCGTTGGAGGGCCTCGGGAGCTGCATCGCCTCTTGGGGCTCGGGCACAACGCGGAGGACTTGTTCTCTCCCTCTTCCTCTTGCGTGCTGAGCGGCGGCGCCCCGTGTGCTCCACAGGGGGGCTGTGGATATCATTGCCCCGCTGACAGCATCTTCTCTGCTCCCTCTGCTTTGGCAGGCTCTGCTCCTGAGCAGCACTGGCTGCGCGAGCTGACTGGCAGCTGCTCTTGGAGGGCCCTGGAGCTGCGCCGTGCCTGGGAGCGCAGTCAGCACTCGCAGGGCTAGTTCTCTTCCTCCTCCCTGCTGAGTGCTCGTAGTCCGTGGGGTCCACGACCCAGCTGCGGAGATCCCTGCCCCACTGCGGCGATCTGCTCCGGGGCCTCTCCCTGCCACCCTTCCTCTGGGAAGAAGGGCTCGCTCCACGCTCCTCCTCCTCGCTGCCCTCCTGCATGGTGTGCAGCAGACGGCCCGAGGGCGGAGAGCAGACCAGGCAGTCAGCTTTCCTTCTGGACACCAGCCTTGTCAAGCTGCAGAAGAAGCGATGCCAGCAGAAGCCCACGCAGGAGGCAATGCTGAGCCTGCCTGGCCAGATGGGGCCCAGCCAGCCTGCAGATGCCTCCCGTGCACCTGCCCAGGTGGGCTGGCTGCTGCTGGCTCTTGCGGAGGAGCCGCTGTCCCCTGGAGAGTCCTCCATGCCCGCTGCCACGTCCTGCAAGGAGAGCTGGGATAGGGTCCTGCCCTTCCCTCCTCAAGGGAGCAGAGCCGCGGGAAGCCCCAGACGGTGCCTGAGGGGACAGCTAAGGGCCTTCCAGAGCCTCTCCTGGAGGGCTGCAGAGGCGGAAGGGCCAAAGGCGCACCAATGGGACGGATCTAGGGGGGGTGCTTTGAGAGGGAGCAGCGTCGCAACTGTCAACAGCGGTGCCGCGTGCCAGGGAAAAGAGAGCGATGCCAAGATGCCAGAAAGAAGCCCACTGCCCACGTGCTGCCCTCAGCCACCTCCCCGGGGTTACCTTGGTCTGTCGAGGCTCACCCTCTGCTCCCACAGAACCCACTTGCTTCCTGCTGGACCCCCACAGGCTGAGGAAGGAAGGGGCATACGATGGTGCCGGTGAGGAAGCAGCCATTTCGCTAGGTTTCCGATCAGAGCACCTGGAGAATAAAAACAAAGAGAGGCATCTCTCTTTAGGGCTCTTCTTGCAGCCTCCTCTCGGCTTCAGTCCTTTTGTGGGAGCGGTTTCTACGACAGAGGGAAGATGCGACCAGGGCCGCAAATGGCATTCTGGCAAGTTCAGCTGGGGTCTTCCCCAATCCCCCTGTCGGAGCAAGGCCTCGTCTTTATAACCCCTATGGCCTCCATTTCATAGAATCGTAGAATCATCAGGCAGTTTGGACTGGAAGGGACCTGAAAGATCACCTCGTTCCACCTCCCCTGCCCTGGCCACAGACACCTTCCACCAGACCACGTTGCTCAAAGCCCCGTCCAGCCTGGCCTCCAACACCTCCCGGGAGAGGGCACCTACAGCTTCCCTGGGCAACCTGTGCCAGGGCCTCGCCACCCTCACCCTCAAGGATTTCTTCCTAACAGAGAGCTAACCAAAACCTACCCTCCCTCGCTTTCAAACCGGTGCCCCTCTTCCTACCACCACACTCCCTGATAAAGAGTCCCTCCCCACCTCGCCTGTAGGCCCCCTTTAAGTACTCTTCCCTACGTCAGCCAGCTTCACAGAGCAGGCAAGCAGCACTTTGCACCAGGGCAGCAGCCTAAAGCCCGCTAGGGAAAGATAACCACTGACGTGGGGTAGCTCAGCTCTGACAGCGCTGAATGGGGCGGCCTGTACTCGCTCTCCTGTGAGAGAAACGCTCGGGGGGATGAGAAGAAAATCAGCACAAACCAGGAGAGGAAACCGATTCTAAACAGGTTTTAGTACCGCTTGTTATTTATTACCTGATGTAAAACAGCAGATACGCTTGCTGCCTGAGCACGGTGTCGATGCCACAACGATCCACAGACTCATCGTCCATCTTATACCACGCTCCGCTGCTGGCCTGCAAAGAAAGGCGTCGGTATCTGGAGATGAACGGCACGGTGCCTCCACCAACCCAGGCAGAGAACTGCAGAACCAAGAGAAAGCCAAAACCAACCCAGCCCAGCCCCTAAGGAGACCTTCTCGCCAAGACCCTCGGCTGCCAGTAACACTGCCGTGAAAGCGTGTCTTCGGCAGGGTAGATTTTGCCCTGCCTTGCTAGGCAGGACGTCCCTCTTTACCTTTGTGTAGCAGAAATAGTGTCCGTGATAACAGCTGTGACCGCGGTGCACCACGACAGCATATAAGGAGTAGAGGAGGGGCTCCCCAGCTGCGTGAGACATGTACGGGCGAAGATCCAAGTACTCGGGGTACTCCACAACCTACGGAGAGGGCAAGAGGGCTCAGAAGCCATCCTGAAATACTACGTGAACTAGCCTTCCAAGACTAAGGGCTAGAGGTGTAGAAAGACATCTCTGGGGCTGACGGCAACTCGGCGCTCCCTAAAGCTACGTGGCGTGGTTTGGGTGGCAGGAAACTGTTCTCGGCCAAAGCAGCTCTGCCGGAGCAGGGCACGCGCTTCTCCTCCCACGGGAACTCTCCTCTCCTGGCAAGGGAACGCAAAGACCTCAACGCCAACAGCCGGCGAAAGGCCCCGCTGCTTTGGGAAACCCCCTGCGCCAGGAAGAGGAGGTTGCGCTCCAGCTGCGTACACACCTTGCTGATCTTCCCGCCGGTGAAATCGTCAAACCTTTTCAGGCACACCGTGAGAACCATGGGCGCGCGATGGATTGTAAACCTCTTGGAGGCGGCGACCATCCTCTCACACCTTGGAAGCAAGCACAGAGGCGAGGGCTGAAACGCACCCTGCGACGCAGCCTTTCTTCCCCCCGGAAGGCCAGACAACCCTTCCCGGCTCACACATCCTTGCGCTATTTTAAAACTATTCAGCACTGTAAGGCCACGCTAAAGCCAGCCACGTCGTCTCCTTGTGCGTTAAGCCTACACGAAACGACGGCTTATGCTCGGCGACACGCAGCACCTTCACGCAGGATCTAGTACGATTAGGACGTTAGCGTTCATCTTACTGGCTACACCGATAGCAGTTTTCGCCCTCCAGCCGCTCAGGTCGGACAAAGCCCTCCAGAGCACCGGTGACAGAAGAGGCTGCCTGGAGGAGTGAGAAAGGAGAGCACTGAGCTGCGGGAAACACCCTCACCCAAACACCTCCTAGGAGTTTACGCAAAAACCTAGCTAGATGACGCTGAGGAGACCCGCCCTCAGCCTGCAAGCAGCGTCCGGAAGGAGACGGGACGAGCCTTTGGGGCTGAACATCGCCCTCCTTCCCAAGGGATTCCCAAGGCTACCGAGAGCCACCTCTCTGTGGCGCTGCACAGTTCAGCTACCGAGGGTGTGCAGGGTCACCACCAAGGAAAACAATACCACCCGCCAGGCCAGGAGCCAGACGGCTGCTGCGGGAGGGCAAAGGAAAGAAGGCTGAGAGGACGTCCAGGGTGCAGAGAGGACAATTCCCACTCGCCCGCCTTCAAGCCAGCACCCACAGGCAGACCGCTGCCACGGCCTCCCCAGAGGGACTCGGGCCATTCCGCTTCCCGCCCACCACCAAGCTCTCTTCGGGTCACAGGAGGCGTTTTTAAGCCAACCGCGTTGATTCTGGAAAGCTACAGGGGCCTTGGGATGCCCCGAAGCACAAGCGACAAGCCCTCTTACTTTCACGTCCAAAGGAACGTCCAGGAAGGCCTCGTAGGAACTGGAAACTGCCTTGCAGCTCAAGCACGTGACTGGAAGGCAAACCGAAACGCTCAGCGATAGGGGAGGTCGACCGTGCCCGTTCATGCTCCTCCTACCTACTGCGCCAGTCAGACGTACAGCTGTTTATCACAGGCAGCAGGCAGAAGGGCACAGCCAGTCCCAAGGGGAACAACAGGTGGGGAGCAGTACCTCTGGATCTCAGACAGCCCCCAAAGATTTGATGGACGACGGTAGTCGATTGGGAAGAGGTGTCCAAGCTGGAAAGGAACGGTAAGGGGCAGAGAGTCACCTCCTCCAGGAGTTTTACTTGGCCTGAAAACCCTGGGCGCAGGTTCTCCTTGATGGGAGCACCTCAAGGAGTCCAAAGGACTCGGGAGCATTGGAAAGGCAATTTGCTTGTGCTTACTCGCTGCTTCCGCTCAGGCAAGCGCTCTGCATGGCATCGACAGCAAGGCGGAGGAACTCGTGGGCGTCTTCCTGCACGCCCAGCTGGAAATGTTCTCCTATGCCTAAGAAAGAGGAAGTTAGTCCTTCTCTCCTCCGCGAACAGACGGAGACATGGCAAAGCACCTGAAACGACTTACATGTCAGAACGCTGACGACACCCCAGGGCTCGATGGCACTGCCTGAGGAACGCAAGACGCTGTTCACGTGCGCTTCCATCCTGCACATCACGCAGACGCCTTGCTGACGACCTGAAGAGGGAGGTGGGAGGGAAGCAAGCTTCTCCGGTTAGCAAAATAGCCATAGCAACGGGAAACCTCACGCAGACCTTGGAGTCCCAGGAGCGGCCTCCACCCCTCCCAAGGCCCCCACGTCCCAACAAGCCCAGGACATTCGAGTGCGCAGAAGACACTCTTCAGAAGGACGCTGCTTCGCTGACAGAGCCTGTCTATGCCACAGGCAAAGAGGGTTTAACTTGCAGGAGCTGGGACCAAGACGCGGGGCTACAAAGAGGCGCCTTTCTGAAGGGGAAAGAGACACCTGGACAGGACAAGCGGCTTCTGGGCTTGAGTGGTCAAAGACGACCAACTCGGCGGGTTGAGAAAGGAGGGCGGCTTTGCTCCTAAGCTGAATTCCAGGTGCTGGGAACCCTTGGCAAGTGCCCAACGAACGAGGAGCTGTTCATCAAAGTACTCACATGACTGGCTGTGCTCCCGAGAGAGCAGGTAGTTGGCCAGAGGGGGTGTGTAGGTCAGGCACTGCAGGATGGAGTTGAGGAAGCACGTATTGCCCAGGTTGTGGAGTCCCGCTCCAGCTCCCTGTCGGTGCTGCCAGGCCAGGCAAATCTTCTCCGGGGGAAAGAGGACCCTTTGTGGAGGAGCCATTCCCTCGACAAGGACTGCAGGGAAACGACATTGGGGAAGAGGTGAGAAGGCAGCCCTGCTGCTGTCAGACCTTTCTGCCAGCAAGGACACCTTTCAGTGTCTTGTGCCTAGCGGCAGAGGAGTGACACAAGGTGCTTTCCTGTCTCTAATGGAGAACACCTGGGTAAGCCTGGCTGCTAGCAGGAAAGCGCCCCAGGATTCGCCCTAGGCTCTCAGCGCACCAGCAGGCAGGGATGGAGCCCCAGCCGCGCCCGTTGCCTTTGGCGTTGGCAAAGGACGAGCCTGCTGGCGAAGCCGCTACTCACAGGAGTCGTTCCCCGTTGCGGCCATCGCTCCTCTCGGGAACAGAGGGGAAGGCTCCGGATGGCAAACGATGTCGGTAGGCGCTCCAGAGAGAGAGCAGCGCCGAGCCTGCCGCCTGATTGCAAAGAAATAACCGCAGCTCACCAAAAGGATTTAAAAAAGCGCCACACGAAACCCACAGAACGGTATCTGCCCTCAAATCTCTTTCGGTGGTGCTCGGAACTGCGGCAGAGCTGCAGGCTGACGCCTTTCCCAGCGCTGTCCCAGGGCCCCAGTCCACAGCACCGTCAAAGGCCCTTGGGAAAGGCTCCAATGCACGGCACCTTCTCTGAAGAGGACCTGCTGCTGGCCTGTGGCCAGCGTTAGCAACACAGCCCGCCGCCTCTCTAGCCCACGCTTTCCCACCTTGCGTGCAGGAGCGACCGGCTTTGGGCTGCTACTTGAGCAGCTCCCGCTGCCGTGCTCCTCCTCTGCCAGCCTTCCTACCGCAGCACTCAGGGTGGGCTTCTCGTCCTTCTAGGCTGAGCCCAACGCCTCACGCTGCACTGCCACCCCCCCACCCCCTACTTGCCCCTCCTAGGATACGGCAAAGAAAGAACAACTGCCAAACAGCAGCGCTACCCATAGCCCACGTGTGGCCAGCCTACAAAGGTGCGATGGCTCAGCCTAGGGCTGGCAAGGTACAGACCAGCCTCTCCTTTCATCCCACAGCGACCTACTCTGCCATCTGCCCTGCAAGTCACGTCACGGTTACCTTTGAGAGAGGAGGGAAGCTGGGCAGAAGTGGGCAGGAAACGAGGAATGCTTGGAAAAAAGGAGCCGCGCGAGCAGCAAAGGCAGGAGCCGAGTTGTCCCGAAGGCCAGCTCAGCCCAACTGGCCTTCGCTGGCCCGCTCCTCAGGATCACAGGCCCTGGCCGGGTGAGCTCACAAGCGCCGGGCGGGTGCCGCATCACCGCCCCTTTGTGACACGGGGACGCACGGGGACGCGCTGCGGCCAGCAGCCGCCACAGCCCGGCCACCTCCTGTAGCCAGCAGCTGGCAGCCCCCGGGCTTCCCCACGCGCTGCTGCCCAAGCGCCGTCTGTCCGCCGGCAGAGCTCCCACCTCTTCGCCGAGCCACACAGCCAGACGGACGAAGCGCTGGCCAGGCCTGGAAGCGCTCCTGCTCGCACCTTTGCCTGCCACCTGCGCTCGCTGAGGCTTTCCTTTCTGCTCTGCCCAGCTACAGGACTGTGTCCGTGACACTGGTGTAGCAAAGCACCCGGGCTCTCGCAGCTTCTTTTCCAAGGAGTTTGATCTGCCCCCCACCAGCTACAGCCACAGCCTGACTCTGAACGAGAGCTACCAAAGAAACGCCCTCAGCAACTGCGCTGCATTGACCTTGGCTGCCTCTCTCACCCTCCAGCTCCCCAAAACATTGGTGGGCAGCGCCTTAGCACCTGGATTCACCCCTTGACCTGCTCGGAGCCCGGGGAGCATTGCTTCCAGCGCACGCTGGGGCCCTGCCACAGCAGCACTAGCAGGGCCCAGAGCCCTTTCCCTGGCACCAGCCAGCAGCCAAGCGCCGCATTCAATGCTCACGCCACAAGCTCACCGAGCAGGACAAAGGCAGCTTTGCTTCCAAGCCTCCTCTAGCACCGCTCCTCCAGCTGGCAGCCATCCCACACTCCTAGGTGCAGAGGGACCTCACTGCTGAGCTCAGGGCAGGGTCAGGGCTCCGGAGCTGGCAGCGCCCAGTGCCACCCAGGAAAGCAGGGCACCCTGGCAGCTGGAGGCTGAGCAGGGTGTGCCCGCTCCTCACTCACACGCTTCAGCCACAGCTCGTGTGCTGGGGCAGCACGGCATTCGTTACCCTTCACAAAGAGCCACGGCAGGCGGGCTGGCTTGGCTGAACGTGGCTGAAGAGCGCCTGTGCCCCGAGGGGCGCCTTTTGCCGAAGGCATCTTGGGCATAAGGTGGCCGGGCCAGAGTTCTTTCTTCTTTGACTTTCTATAGCATTCTTCCTCTGAAGGTGCCGGGGTGGGGGCGGGCGGGGCAGAAGAAAGGAAGAAACACCATTCCTTGCTGTCAGGACTAAAGGCTCCAAGGAAGCTGAGCAGAAGCAGGTGCCGGAGCTCGGCCTCGGGATGGCAGCAGGACCCCCTGGCCGAATCGCCAGCTCCTCTCGGGCTGGTGACACCTGCCAACTTGCTGAGGAGGCGCTCTGCCCCATCACCCAGAGCTAACGTTAGGTGAGGAAGGGGCGAAGCACGACCAGAGCCACTACTGACCCCCGGGAGACACCGCTACGTCCTGGCCTTGCGCTGGGCTTGCTGCCACCGAGCGGCACCCTCTGGGCCCGGCCGTTCAGCCCCTTTCAGTCCCGCTCGCTGTCGGCTCATCCAGCCCACTTCCATTCGAGTGGCTCCAACGCCGTGTTTAGAAAGAAGAGACTGCAAGACGGGCGCACGCAAGCACACAGCTTTCAAAATCCCACGCCACAAACCTCCCACGCTGGCTATTTCCGCCAATTGCCCCAAAGCCTCCAGAGAAGAAAACACCCCGTAAGCTCACGCCTGCAAGGCCAACGACTGTTTTTAATGCCGGATTTGGCTTTGCTGCCCGTTGCCTCCCAGCGAGCGCTGTTTTTTGCAAGGCGATCCCAAAAGCTGAACGCAGGCTAGAGCTCTTCCTCGAGGGACCTGTGGGCAGGCGTGCCAGCCGGCAGAGCCGTCCAGCTCTCTGGAAGCTCTCTTTGAGTCCTTCCTGGCCAGAGGCAGATCTGGGAGGAGAGACAGGGTGGGCTGCCGGCGCCCTTTGTGCAGCTTGGTCCCTGCTGGGGGCGGTCTGGCTGCTTCCTGGATTATTCTTCCTCCTCTTCGGCATTGCGGGAGTCAGATGCTGCGCTCCTCCCGCATCCAGGGTCACAATCTGCCCCCGCCACCGCTGCAGCGCCCCGAGTGCCTGTCCCACCTGCATCTCTCGACTGCTGAGACCCTCCTCCTCCTGCCCCTCTCCCTCTCCCTGCCCCTGCTAAGGGCTCCTAGTCCATGGTGACCACAAACAGGCTGTGGGGATCATAGCCGTGCCGTGGGGATCTGCTCCCCACTCCGCGCTCCGCTGAGTTTGCTCCCAAGCAGCCCTGGCTGCGGGAGCCCCCTTGGAGCCGGCGTTGGAGGGCCTCGGGAGCTGCATCGCCTCTTGGGGCTCGGGCACAACGCGGAGGACTTGTTCTCTCCCTCTTCCTCTTGCGTGCTGAGCGGCGGCGCCCCGTGTGCTCCACAGGGGGGCTGTGGATATCATTGCCCTGCTGACAGCATCTTCTCTGCTCCCTCTGCTTTGGCAGGCTTTGCTCCTGAGCAGCGCTGGCTGCGGGAGCTGACTGGCAGCTGGTCTTGGAGGGCCCTGGAGCTGCGCCGTGCCTGGGAGCGCAGTCAACACTCGCAGGGCTAGTTCTCTTCCTCCTCCCTGCTGAGTGCTCGTAGTCCGTGGGGTCCACGACCCAGCTGCGGAGATCCCTGCCCCACTGCGGCGATCTGCTCCGGGGCCTCTCCCTGCCACCCTTCCTCTGGGAAGAAGGGCTCGCTCCACGCTCCTCCTCCTCGCTGCCCTCCTGCATGGTGTGCAGCAGACGGCCCGAGGGCGGAGAGCAGACCAGGCAGTCAGCTTTCCTTCTGGACACCAGCCTTGTCAAGCTGCAGAAGAAGCGATGCCAGCAGAAGCCCACGCAGGAGGCAATGCTGAGCCTGCCTGGCCAGATGGGGCCCAGCCAGCCTGCAGATGCCTCCCGTGCACCTGCCCAGGTGGGCTGGCTGCTGCTGGCTCTTGCGGAGGAGCCGCTGTCCCCTGGAGAGTCCTCCATGCCCGCTGCCACGTCCTGCAAGGAGAGCTGGGATAGGGTCCTGCCCTTCCCTCCTCAAGGGAGCAGAGCCGCGGGAAGCCCCAGACGGTGCCTGAGGGGACAGCTAAGGGCCTTCCAGAGCCTCTCCTGGAGGGCTGCAGAGGCGGAAGGGCCAAAGGCGCACCAATGGGACGGATCTAGGGGGGGTGCTTTGAGAGGGAGCAGCGTCGCAACTGTCAACAGCGGTGCCGCGTGCCAGGGAAAAGAGAGCGATGCCAAGATGCCAGAAAGAAGCCCACTGCCCACGTGCTGCCCTCAGCCACCTCCCCGGGGTTACCTTGGTCTGTCGAGGCTCACCCTCTGCTCCCACAGAACCCACTTGCTTCCTGCTGGACCCCCACAGGCTGGGGAAGGAAGGGGCATACGATGGTGCCGGTGAGGAAGCAGCCATTTCGCCAGCTTTCCGATCAGAGCACCTGGAGAATAAAAACAAAGAGAGGCATCTCTCTTTAGGGCTCTTCTTGCAGCCTCCTCTCGGCTTCAGTCCTTTTGTGGGAGCGGTTTCTACGACAGAGGGAAGATGCAACCAGGGCCACAAATGGCATTCTGGCAAGTTCAGCTGGGGTCTTCCCCAATCCCCCTGTCGGAGCAAGGCCTCGTCTTTATAACCCCTATGGCCTCCATTTCATAGAATCGTAGAATCATCAGGCAGTTTGGACTGGAAGGGACCTGAAAGATCACCTCGTTCCACCTCCCCTGCCCTGGCCACAGACACCTTCCACCAGACCACGTTGCTCAAAGCCCCGTCCAGCCTGGCCTCCAACACCTCCCGGGAGAGGGCACCTACAGCTTCCCTGGGCAACCTGTGCCAGGGCCTCGCCACCCTCACCCTCAAGGATTTCTTCCTAACAGAGAGCTAACCAAAACCTACCCTCCCTCGCTTTCAAACCGGTGCCCCTCTTCCTACCACCACACTCCCTGATAAAGAGTCCCTCCCCACCTCGCCTGTAGGCCCCCTTTAAGTACTCTTCCCTACGTCAGCCAGCTTCACAGAGCAGGCAAGCAGCACTTTGCACCAGGGCAGCAGCCTAAAGCCCACTAGGGAAAGATAACCACTGACGTGGGGTAGCTCAGCTCTGACAGCGCTGAATGGGGCGGCCTGTACTCGCTCTCCTGTGAGAGAAACGCTCGGGGGGATGAGAAGAAAATCAGCACAAACCAGGAGAGGAAACCGATTCTAAACAGGTTTTAGTACCGCTTGTTATTTATTACCTGATGTAAAACAGCAGATACGCTTGCTGCCTGAGCACGGTGTCGATGCCACAACGATCCACAGACTCATCGTCCATCTTATACCACGCTCCGCTGCTGGCCTGCAAAGAAAGGCGTCGATGTCTGGAGATGAACGGCACGGTGCCTCCACCAACCCAGGCAGAGAACTGCAGAACCAAGAGAAAGCCAAAACCAACCCAGCCCAGCCCCTAAGGAGACCTTCTCGCCAAGACCCTCGGCTGCCAGTAACACTGCCGTGAAAGCGTGTCTTCGGCAGGGTAGATTTTGCCCTGCCTTGCTAGGCAGGACGTCCCTCTTTACCTTTGTGTAGCAGAAATAGTGTCCGTGATAACAGCTGGGACCGCGGTGCACCACGACAGCATATAAGGAGTAGAGGAGGGGCTCCCCAGCTGCGTGAGACATGTACGGGCGAAGGTCCAAGTACTCGGGGTACTCCACAACCTACGGAGAGAGCAAGAGGGCTCAGAAGCCATCCTGAAATACTACGTGAACTAGCCTTCCAAGACTAAGGGCTAGAGGCGTAGAAAGACATCTCTGGGGCTGACGGCAACTCGGCGCTCCCTAAAGCTACGGGGCGTGGTTTGGGTGGCAGGAAACTGTTCTCGGCCAAAGCAGCTCTGCCGGAGCAGGGCACACGCTTCTCCTCCCGTGGGAACTCTCCTCTCCTGGCAAGGGAACGCAAAGACCTCAACGCCAACAGCCGGCGAAAGGCCCCGCTGCTTTGGGAAACCCCCTGCGCCAGGAAGAGGAGGTTGCGCTCCAGCTGCGTACACACCTTGCTGATCTTCCCGCCGGTGAAATCGTCAAACCTTTTCAGGCACACCGTGAGAACCATGGGCGCGCGATGGATTGTAAACCTCTTGGAGGCGGCGACCATCCTCTCACACCTTGGAAGCAAGCACAGAGGCGAGGGCTGAAACGCACCCTGCGACGCAGCCTTTCTTCCCCCCGGAAGGCCAGACAACCCTTCCCGTCTCACACATCCTTGCGCTATTTTAAAACTATTCAGCACTGTAAGGCCACGCTAAAGCCAGCCGCGTCGTCTCCTTCTGCATTCAGCCTACACGAAACGACGGCTTATGCTCGGCGACACGCAGCACCTTCACGCAGGATCTAGTACGATTAGGACGTTAGCGTTCATCTTACTGGCTACACCGATAGCAGTTTTCGCCCTCCAGCCGCTCAGGTCGGACAAAGCCCTCCAGAGCACCGGTGACAGAAGAGGCTGCCTGGAGGAGTGAGAAAGGAGAGCACTGAGCTGCGGGAAACACCCTCACCCAAACACCTCCTAGGAGTTTACGCAAAAACCTAGCTAGACGACGCTGAGGAGACCCGCCCTCAGCCTGCAAGCAGCGTCCGGAAGGAGACGGGACGAGCCTTTGGGGCTGAACATTGCCCTCCTTCCCAAGGGATTCCCAAGGCTACTGAGAGCCACCTCTCTGTGGCGCTGCACAGTTCAGCTACCGAGGGTGTGCAGGGTCACCACCAAGGAAAACAATACCACCCGCCAGGCCAGGAGCCAGACGGCTGCTGAGGGAGGGCAAAGGGAAGAAGGCTGAGAGGACGTCCAGGGTGCAGAGAGGACAATTCCCACTCGCCCGGCTTCAAGCCAGCACCCACAGGCAGACCGCTGCCACGGCCTCCCCAGAGGGACTCGGGCCATTCCGCTTCCCGCCCACCACCAAGCTCTCTTCGGGTCACAGGAGGCGTTGTTAAGCCAACCGCGTTGATTCTGGAAAGCTACAGGGGCCTTGGGATGCCCCGAAGCACAAGCGACAAGCCCTCTTACTTTCACGTCCAAAGGAACGTCCAGGAAGGCCTCGTAGGAACTGGAAACTGCCTTGCAGCTCAAGCACGTGACTGGAAGGCAAACCGAAACGCTCAGCGATAGGGGAGGTCGACCGTGCCCGTTCATGCTCCTCCTACCTACTGCGCCAGTCAGGCGTACAGCTGTTTATCACAGGCAGCAGGCAGAAGGGCACAGCCAGTCCCAAGGGGAACAACAGGTGGGGAGCAGTACCTCTGGATCTCAGACAGCCCCCAAAGATTTGATGGACGACGGTAGTCGATTGGGAAGAGGTGTCCAAGCTGGAAAGAAACGGTAAGGGGCAGAGAGTCACCTCCTCCAGGAGTTTTACTTGGCCTGAAAACCCTGGGCGCAGGTTCTCCTTGATGGGAGCACCTCAAGGAGTCCAAAGGGCTCGGGAGCATTGGAAAGGCAATTTGCTTGTGCTTACTCGCTGCTTCCGCTCAGGCAAGCGCTCTGCATGGCATCGACAGCAAGGCGGAGGAACTCGTGGGCGTCTTCCTGCACGCCCAGCTGGAAATGTTCTCCTATGCCTAAGAAAGAGGAAGTTAGTCCTTCTCTCCTCCGCGAACAGACGGAGACATGGCAAAGCACCTGAAGCGACTTACATGTCAGAACGCTGACGACACCCCAGGGCTCGATGGCACTGCCTGAGGAACGCAAGACGCTGTTCACGTGCGCTTCCATCCTGCACATCACGCAGACGCCTTGCTGACGACCTGAAGAGGGAGGCGGGAGGGAAGCAAGCTTCTCCGCTTAGCAAAATAGCCATAGCAACGGGAAACCTCACACAGGCCTTGGAGTCCCAGGAGCGGCCTCCACCCCTCCCAAGGCCCCCACGTCCCAACAAGCCCAGGACATTCGAGTGCGCAGAAGACACTCTTCAGAAGGACGCTGCTTCGCTGACAGAGCCTGTCTGTGCCACAGGCAAAGAGGGTTTAACTTGCAGGAGCTGGGACCAAGACGCGGGGCTACAAAGAGGCACCTTTCTGAAGGGGAAAGAGACACCTGGACAGGACAAGCGGCTTCTGGGCTTGAGTGGTCAAAGACGACCAACTCGGCGGGTTGAGAAAGGAGGGCGGCTTTGCTCCTAAGCTGAATTCCAGGTGCTGGGAACCCTTGGCAAGTGCCCAACGAACGAGGAGCTGTTCATCAAAGTACTCACACGACTGGCTGTGCTCCCGAGAGAGCAGGTAGTTGGCCAGAGGGGGTGTGTAGGTCAGGCACTGCAGGATGGAGTTGAGGAAGCACGTATTGCCCAGGTTGTGGAGTCCCGCTCCAGCTCCCTGTCGGTGCTGCCAGGCCAGGCAAATCTTCTCCGGGGGAAAGAGGACCCTTTGTGGAGGAGCCATTCCCTCGACAAGGACTGCAGGGAAACGACATTGGGGAAGAGGTGAGAAGGCAGCCCTGCTGCTGTCAGACCTTTCTGCCAGCAAGGACACCTTTCAGTGTCTTGTGCCTAGCGGCAGAGGAGTGACACAAGGTGCTTTCCTGTCTCTAATGGAGAACACCTGGGTAAGCCTGGCTGCTAGCAGGAAAGCGCCCCAGGATTCGCCCTAGGCTCTCAGCGCACCAGCAGGCAGGGATGGAGCCCCAGCCGCGCCCGTTGCCTTTGGCGTTGGCAAAGGACGAGCCTGCTGGCGAAGCCGCTACTCACAGGAGTCGTTCCCCGTTGCGGCCATCGCTCCTCTCGGGAACAGAGGGGAAGGCTCCGGATGGCAAAGGACGTCGGTAGGCGCTCCAGAGAGAGAGCGGCGCCGAGCCTGCCGCCTGATTGCAAAGAAATAACCGCAGATCACCAAAAGGGTTTAAAAAAGCGCCACACGAAACCCACAGAACGGTATCTGCCCTCAAATCTCTTTCGGTGGTGCTCGGAACTGCGGCAGAGCTGCAGGCTGACGCCTTTCCCAGCGCTGTCCCAGGGCCCCAGTCCACAGCACCTTCAAAGGCCCTTGGGAAAGGCTCCAATGCACGGCACCTTCTCTGAAGAGGACCTGCTGCTGGCCTGTGGCCAGCGTTAGCAACACAGCCCGCCGCCTCTCTAGCCCACGCTTTCCCACCTTGCGTGCAGGAGCGACCGGCTTTGGGCTGCTACTTGAGCAGCTCCCGCTGCCGTGCTCCTCCTCTGCCAGCCTTCCTACCGCAGCACTCAGGGTGGGCTTCTCGTCCTTCTAGGCTGAGCCCAACGCCTCACGCTGCACTGCCACCCCCCCACCCCCTACTTGCCCCTCCTAGGATACGGCAAAGAAAGAACAACTGCCAAACAGCAGCGCTACCCATAGCCCACGTGTGGCCAGCCTACAAAGGTGCGATGGCTCAGCCCAGGGCTGGCAAGGTACAGACCAGCCTCTCCTTTCATCCCATAGCGACCTACTCTGCCATCTGCCCTGCAAGTCACGTCACGGTTACCTTTGAGAGAGGAGGGAAGCTGGGCAGAAGTGGGCAGGAAACGAGGAATGCTTGGAAAAAAGGAGCCGCGCGAGCAGCAAAGGCAGGAGCCGAGTTGTCCCGAAGGCCAGCTCAGCCCAACTGGCCTTCGCTGGCCCGCTCCTCAGGATCACAGGCCCTGGCCGGGTGAGCTCACAAGCGCCGGGCGGGTGCCGCATCACCGCCCCTTTGTGACACGGGGACGCACGGGGACGCGCTGCGGCCAGCAGCCGCCACAGCCCGGGCACCTCCTGTAGCCAGCAGCTGGCAGCCCCCGGGCTTCCCCACGCGCTGCTGCCCAAGCGCCGTCTGTCCGCCGGCAGAGCTCCCACCTCTTCGCCGAGCCACACAGCCAGACGGACGAAGCGCTGGCCAGGCCTGGAAGCGCTCCTGCTCGCACCTTTGCCTGCCACCTGCGCTCGCTGAGGCTTTCCTTTCTGCTCTGCCCAGCTACAGGACTGTGTCCGTGACACTGGTGTAGCAAAGCACCCGGGCTCTCGCAGGTTCTTTTCCAAGCAGTTTGATCTGCCCCCCACCAGCTACAACCACAGCCTGACTCTGAACGAGAGCTACCAAAGAAACGCCCTCAGCAACTGCGCTGCATTGACCTTGGCTGCCTCTCTCACCCTCCAGCTCCCCAAAACATTGGTGGGCAGCGCCTTAGCACCTGGATTCACCCCTTGACCTGCTCGGAGCCCGGGGAGCATTGCTTCCAGCGCACGCTGGGGCCCTGCCACAGCAGCACTAGCAGGCTCCAGAGCCCTTTCCCTGGCACCAGCCAGCAGCCAAGCGCCGCATTCAATGCTCACGCCACAAGCTCACCGAGCAGGACAAAGGCAGCTTTGCTTCCAAGCCTCCTCTAGCACCGCTCCTCCAGCTGGCAGCCATCCCACACTCCTAGGTGCAGAGGGACCTCACTGCTGAGCTCAGGGCAGGGTCAGGGCTCCGGAGCTGGCAGCGCCCAGTGCCACCCAGGAAAGCAGGGCACCCTGGCAGCTGGAGGTTGAGCAGGGTGTGCCCGCTCCTCACTCACACGCTTCAGCCACAGCTCGTGTGCTGGGGCAGCACGGCATTCGCTACCCTTCACAAAGAGCCACGGCAGGCGGGCTGGCTTGGCTGAACGTGGCTGAAGAGCGCCTGTGCCCCGAGGGGCGCCTTTTGCCGAAGGCATCTTGGGCATAAGGTGGCCGGGCCAGAGTTCTTTCTTCTTTGACTTTCTATAGCATTCTTCCTCTGAAGGTGCCGGGGTGGGGGCGGGCGGGGCAGAAGAAAGGAAGAAACACCATTCCTTGCTGTCAGGACTAAAGGCTCCAAGGAAGCTGAGCAGAAGCAGGTGCCGGAGCTCGGCCTCGGGATGGCAGCAGGACCCCCTGGCCGAATCGCCAGCTCCTCTCGGGCTGGTGACACCTGCCAACTTGCTGAGGAGGCGCTCTGCCCCATCACCCAGAGCTAACGTTAGGGGAGGAAGGGGCGAAGCAGGACCAGAGCCACTATTGACCCCCGGGAGACACCGCTACGTCCTGGCCTTGCGCTGGGCTTGCTGCCACCGAGCGGCACCCTCTGGGCCCGGCCGTTCAGCCCCTTTCAGTCCCGCTTGCTGTCGGCTCATCCAGCCCACTTCCATTCGAGTGGCTCCAACGCCGTGTTTAGAAAGAAGAGACTGCAAGATGGGCGCACGCAAGCACACAGCTTTCAAAATCCCACGCCACAAACCTCCCACGCTGGCTATTTCCGCCAATTGCCCCAAAGCCTCCAGACAAGAAAACACCCCGTAAGCTCACGCCTGCAAGGCCAACGACTGTTTTTAATGCCGGATTTGGCTTTGCTGCCCGTTGCCTCCCAGCGAGCGCTGTTTTTTGCAAGGCGATCCCAAAAGCTGAACGCAGGCTAGAGCTCTTCCTCGAGGGACCTGTGGGCAGGCGTGCCAGCCGGCAGAGCCGTCCAGCTCTCTGGAAGCTCTCTTTGAGTCCTTCCTGGCCAGAGGCAGATCTGGGAGGAGAGACAGGGTGGGCTGCCGGCGCCCTTTGTGCAGCTTGGTCCCTGCTGGGGGCGGTCTGGCTGCTTCCTGGATTATTCTTCCTCCTCTTCGGCATTGCGGGAGTCAGATGCTGCGCTCCTCCCGCATCCAGGGTCACAATCTGCCCCCGCCACCACTGCAGCGCCCCGAGTGCCTGTCCCACCTGCATCTCTTGACTGCTGAGACCCTCCTCCTCCTGCCCCTCTCCCTCTCCCTGCCCCTGCTAAGGGCTCCTAGTCCATGGTGACCACAAACAGGCTGTGGGGATCATAGCCGTGCCGTGGGGATCTGCTCCCCACTCCGCGCTCCGCTGAGTTTGCTCCCAAGCAGCCCTGGCTGCGGGAGCCCCCTTGGAGCCGGCGTTGGAGGGCCTCGGGAGCTGCATCGCCTCTTGGGGCTCGGGCACAACGCGGAGGACTTGTTCTCTACCTCTTCCTCTTGCGTGCTGAGCGGCGGCGCCCCGTGTGCTCCACAGGGGGGCTGTGGATATCATTGCCCCGCTGACAGCATCTTCTCTGCTCCCTCTGCTTTGGCAGGCTCTGCTCCTGAGCAGCACTGGCTGCGCGAGCTGACTGGCAGCTGCTCTTGGAGGGCCCTGGAGCTGCGCCGTGCCTGGGAGCGCAGTCAACACTCGCAGGGCTAGTTCTCTTCCTCCTCCCTGCTGAGTGCTCGTAGTCCGTGGGGTCCACGACCCAGCTGCGGAGATCCCTGCCCCACTGCGGCGATCTGCTCCGGGGCCTCTCCCTGCCACCCTTCCTCTGGGAAGAAGGGCTCGCTCCACGCTCCTCCTCCTTGCTGCCCTCCTGCATGGTGTGCAGCAGACGGCCCGAGGGCGGAGAGCAGACCAGGCAGTCAGCTTTCCTTCTGGACACCAGCCTTGTCAAGCTGCAGAAGAAGCGATGCCAGCAGAAGCCCACGCAGGAGGCAATGCTGAGCCTGCCTGGCCAGATGGGGCCCAGCCAGCCTGCAGATGCCTCCCGTGCACCTGCCCAGGTGGGCTGGCTGCTGCTGGCTCTTGCGGAGGAGCCGCTGTCCCCTGGAGAGTCCTCCATGCCCGCTGCCACGTCCTGCAAGGAGAGCTGGGATAGGGTCCTGCCCTTCCCTCCTCAAGGGAGCAGAGCCGCGGGAAGCCCCAGAAGGTGCCTGAGGGGACAGCTAAGGGCCTTCCAGAGCCTCTCCTGGAGGGCTGCAGAGGCGGAAGGGCCAAAGGCGCACCAATGGGACGGATCTAGGGGGGGTGCTTTGAGAGGGAGCAGCGTCGCAACTGTCAACAGCGGTGCCGCGTGCCAGGGAAAAGAGAGCGATGCCAAGATGCCAGAAAGAAGCCCACTGCCCACGTGCTGCCCTCAGCCACCTCCCCGGGGTTACCTTGGTCTGTCGAGGCTCACCCTCTGCTCCCACAGAACCCACTTGCTTCCTGCTGGACCCCCACAGGCTGGGGAAGGAAGGGGCATACGATGGTGCCGGTGAGGAAGCAGCCATTTCGCCAGCTTTCCGATCAGAGCACCTGGAGAATAAAAACAAAGAGAGGCATCTCTCTTTAGGGCTCTTCTTGCAGCCTCCTCTCGGCTTCAGTCCTTTTGTGGGAGCGGTTTCTACGACAGAGGGAAGATGCAACCAGGGCCACAAATGGCATTCTGGCAAGTTCAGCTGGGGTCTTCCCCAATCCCCCTGTCGGAGCAAGGCCTCGTCTTTATAACCCCTATGGCCTCCATTTCATAGAATCGTAGAATCATCAGGCAGTTTGGACTGGAAGGGACCTGAAAGATCACCTCGTTCCACCTCCCCTGCCCTGGCCACAGACACCTTCCACCAGACCACGTTGCTCAAAGCCCCGTCCAGCCTGGCCTCCAACACCTCCCGGGAGAGGGCACCTACAGCTTCCCTGGGCAACCTGTGCCAGGGCCTCGCCACCCTCACCCTCAAGGATTTCTTCCTAACAGATAGCTAACCAAAACCTACCCTCCCTTGCTTTCAAACCGGACCCCCTCTTCCTACCACCACACTCCCTGATAAAGAGTCCCTCCCCACCTCGCCTGTAGGCCCCCTTTAAGTACTCTTCCCTACGTCAGCCAGCTTCACAGAGCAGGCAAGCAGCACCAGCCTAAAGCCCGCTAGGGAAAGATAACCACTGACGTGGGGTAGCTCAGCTCTGACAGCGCTGAATGGGGCGGCCTGTACTCGCTCTCCTGTGAGAGAAACGCTCGGGGGGATGAGAAGAAAATCAGCACAAACCAGGAGAGGAAACCGATTCTAAACAGGTTTTAGTACCGCTTGTTATTTATTACCTGATGTAAAACAGCAGATACGCTTGCTGCCTGAGCACGGTGTCGATGCCACAACGATCCACAGACTCATCGTCCATCTTATACCACGCTCCGCTGCTGGCCTGCAAAGAAAGGCGTCGGTATCTGGAGATGAACGGCACGGTGCCTCCACCAACCCAGGCAGAGAACTGCAGAACCAAGAGAAAGCCAAAACCAACCCAGCCCGGCCCCTAAGGAGACCTTCTCGCCAAGACCCTCGGCTGCCAGTAACACTGCCGTGAAAGCGTGTCTTCGGCAGGGTAGATTTTGCCCTGCCTTGCTAGGCAGGACGTCCCTCTTTACCTTTGTGTAGCAGAAATAGTGTCCGTGATAACAGCTGGGACCGCGGTGCACCACGACAGCATATAAGGAGTAGAGGAGGGGCTCCCCAGCTGCGTGAGACATGTACGGGCGAAGGTCCAAGTACTCGGGGTACTCCACAACCTACGGAGAGAGCAAGAGGGCTCAGAAGCCATCCTGAAATACTACGTGAACTAGCCTTCCAAGACTAAGGGCTAGAGGCGTAGAAAGACATCTCTGGGGCTGACGGCAACTCGGCGCTCCCTAAAGCTACGGGGCGTGGTTTGGGTGGCAGGAAACTGTTCTCGGCCAAAGCAGCTCTGCCGGAGCAGGGCACGCGCTTCTCCTCCCGCGGGAACTCTCCTCTCCTGGCAAGGGAACGCAAAGACCTCAACGCCAACAGCCGGCGAAAGGCCCCGCTGCTTTGGGAAACCCCCTGCGCCAGGAAGAGGAAGTTGCGCTCCAGCTGCGTACACACCTTGCTGATCTTCCCGCCGGTGAAATCGTCAAACCTTTTCAGGCACACCGTGAGAACCATGGGCGCGCGATGGATTGTAAACCTCTTGGAGGCGGCGACCATCCTCTCACACCTTGGAAGCAAGCACAGAGGCGAGGGCTGAAACGCACCCTGCGACGCAGCCTTTCTTCCCCCCGGAAGGCCAGACAACCCTTCCCGTCTCACACATCCTTGCGCTATTTTAAAACTATTCAGCACTGTAAGGCCACGCTAAAGCCAGCTGCGTCGTCTCCTTGTGCGTTAAGCCTACACGAAACGACGGCTTATGCTCGGCGACACGCAGCACCTTCACGCAGGATCTAGTACGATTAGGACGTTAGCGTTCATCTTACTGGCTACACCGATAGCAGTTTTCGCCCTCCAGCCGCTCAGGTCGGACAAAGCCCTCCAGAGCACCGGTGACAGAAGAGGCTGCCTGGAGGAGTGAGAAAGGAGAGCACTGAGCTGCGGGAAACACCCTCACCCAAACACCTCCTAGGAGTTTACGCAAAAACCTAGCTAGACGACGCTGAGGAGACCCGCCCTCAGCCTGCAAGCAGCGTCCGGAAGGAGACGGGACGAGCCTTTGGGGCTGAACATCGCCCTCCTTCCCAAGGGATTCCCAAGGCTACCGAGAGCCACCTCTCTGTGGCGCTGCACAGTTCAGCTACCGAGGGTGTGCAGGGTCACCACCAAGGAAAACAATACCACCCGCCAGGCCAGGAGCCAGACGGCTGCTGAGGGAGGGCAAAGGGAAGAAGGCTGAGAGGACGTCCAGGGTGCAGAGAGGACAATTCCCACTCGCCCGCCTTCAAGCCAGCACCCACAGGCAGACCGCTGCCACGGCCTCCCCAGAGGGACTCGGGCCATTCCGCTTCCCGCCCACCACCAAGCTCTCTTCGGGTCACAGGAGGCGTTGTTAAGCCAACCGCGTTGATTCTGGAAAGCTACAGGGGCCTTGGGATGCCCCGAAGCACAAGCGACAAGCCCTCTTACTTTCACGTCCAAAGGAACGTCCAGGAAGGCCTCGTAGGAACTGGAAACTGCCTTGCAGCTCAAGCACGTGACTGGAAGGCAAACCGAAACGCTCAGCGATAGGGGAGGTCGACCGTGCCCGTTCATGCTCCTCCTACCTACTGCGCCAGTCAGACGTACAGCTGTTTATCACAGGCAGCAGGCAGAAGGGCACAGCCAGTCCCAAGGGGAACAACAGGTGGGGAGCAGTACCTCTGGATCTCAGAGAGCCCCCAAAGATTTGATGGACGACGGTAGTCGATTGGGAAGAGATGTCCAAGCTGGAAAGAAACGGTAAGGGGCAGAGAGTCACCTCCTCCAGGAGTTTTACTTGGCCTGAAAACCCTGGGCGTAGGTTCTCCTTGATGGGAGCACCTCAAGGAGTCCAAAGGGCTCGGGAGCATTGGAAAGGCAATTTGCTTGTGCTTACTCGCTGCTTCCGCTCAGGCAAGCGCTCTGCATGGCATCGACAGCAAGGCGGAGGAACTCGTGGGCGTCTTCCTGCACGCCCAGCTGGAAATGTTCTCCTATGCCTAAGAAAGAGGAAGTTAGTCCTTCTCTCCTCCGCGAACAGACGGAGACATGGCAAAGCACCTGAAACGACTTACATGTCAGAACGCTGACGACACCCCAGGGCTCGATGGCACTGCCTGAGGAACGCAAGACGCTGTTCACGTGCGCTTCCATCCTGCACATCACGCAGACGCCTTGCTGACGACCTGAAGAGGGAGGCGGGAGGGAAGCAAGCTTCTCCGCTTAGCAAAATAGCCATAGCAACGGGAAACCTCACACAGACCTTGGAGTCCCAGGAGCGGCCTCCACCCCTCCCAAGGCCCCCACGTCCCAACAAGCCCAGGACATTCGAGTGCGCAGAAGACACTCTTCAGAAGGACGCTGCTTCGCTGACAGAGCCTGTCTGTGCCACAGGCAAAGAGGGTTTAACTTGCAGGAGCTGGGACCAAGACGCGGGGCTACAAAGAGGCGCCTTTCTGAAGGGGAAAGAGACACCTGGACAGGACAAGCGGCTTCTGGGCTTGAGTGGTCAAAGACGACCAACTCGGCGGGTTGAGAAAGGAGGGCGGCTTTGCTCCTAAGCTGAATTCCAGGTGCTGGGAACCCTTGGCAAGTGCCCAACGAACGAGGAGCTGTTCATCAAAGTACTCACACGACTGGCTGTGCTCCCGAGAGAGCAGGTAGTTGGCCAGAGGGGGTGTGTAGGTCAGGCACTGCAGGATGGAGTTGAGGAAGCACGTATTGCCCAGGTTGTGGAGTCCCGCTCCAGCTCCCTGTCGGCGCTGCCAGGCCAGGCAAATCTTCTCCGGGGGAAAGAGGACCCTTTGTGGAGGAGCCATTCCCTCGACAAGGACTGCAGGGAAACGACATTGGGGAAGAGGTGAGAAGGCAGCCCTGCTGCTGTCAGACCTTTCTGCCAGCAAGGACACCTTTCAGTGTCTTGTGCCTAGCGGCAGAGGAGTGACACAAGGTGCTTTCCTGTCTCTAATGGAGAACACCTGGGTAAGCCTGGCTGCTAGCAGGAAAGCGCCCCAGGATTCGCCCTAGGCTCTCAGCGCACCAGCAGGCAGGGATGGAGCCCCAGCCGCGCCCGTTGCCTTTGGCGTTGGCAAAGGACGAGCCTGCTGGCGAAGCCGCTACTCACAGGAGTCGTTCCCCGTTGCGGCCATCGCTCCTCTCGGGAACAGAGGGGAAGGCTCCGGATGGCAAAGGATGTCGGGAGGCGCTCCAGAGAGAGAGCAGCGCCGAGCCTGCCGCCTGATTGCAAAGAAATAACCGCAGCTCACCAAAAGGATTTAAAAAAGCGCCACACGAAACCCACAGAACGGTATCTGCCCTCAAATCTCTTTCGGTGGTGCTCGGAACTGCGGCAGAGCTGCAGGCTGACGCCTTTCCCAGCGCTGTCCCAGGGCCCCAGTCCACAGCACCTTCAAAGGCCCTTGGGAAAGGCTCCAATGCACGGCACCTTCTCTGAAGAGGACCTGCTGCTGGCCTGTGGCCAGCGTTAGCAACACAGCCCGCCGCCTCTCTAGCCCACGCTTTCCCACCTTGCGTGCAGGAGCGACCGGCTTTGGGCTGCTACTTGAGCAGCTCCCGCTGCCGTGCTCCTCCTCTGCCAGCCTTCCTACCGCAGCACTCAGGGTGGGCTTCTCGTCCTTCTAGGCTGAGCCCAACGCCTCACGCTGCACTGCCACCCCCCCACCCCCTACTTGCCCCTCCTAGGATACGGCAAAGAAAGAACAACTGCCAAACAGCAGCGCTACCCATAGCCCACGTGTGGCCAGCCTACAAAGGTGCGATGGCTCAGCCTAGGGCTGGCAAGGTACAGACCAGCCTCTCCTTTCATCCCACAGCGACCTACTCTGCCATCTGCCCTGCAAGTCACGTCACGGTTACCTTTGAGAGAGGAGGGAAGCTGGGCAGAAGTGGGCAGGAAACGAGGAATGCTTGGAAAAAAGGAGCCGCGCGAGCAGCAAAGGCAGGAGCCGAGTTGTCCCGAAGGCCAGCTCAGCCCAACTGGCCTTCGCTGGCCCGCTCCTCAGGATCACAGGCCCTGGCCGGGTGAGCTCACAAGCGCCGGGCGGGTGCCGCATCACCGCCCCTTTGTGACACGGGGACGCATGGGGACGCGCTGCGGCCAGCAGCCGCCACAGCCCGGGCACCTCCTGTAGCCAGCAGCTGGCAGCCCCCGGGCTTCCCCACGCGCTGCTGCCCAAGCGCCGTCTGTCCGCCGGCAGAGCTCCCACCTCTTCGCCGAGCCACACAGCCAGACGGACGAAGCGCTGGCCAGGCCTGGAAGCGCTCCTGCTCGCACCTTTGCCTGCCACCTGCGCTCGCTGAGGCTTTCCTTTCTGCTCTGCCCAGCTACAGGACTGTGTCCGTGACACTGGTGTAGCAAAGCACCCGGGCTCTCGCAGCTTCTTTTCCAAGGAGTTTGAGCTGCCCCCCACCAGCTACAGCCACAGCCTGACTCTGAACGAGAGCTACCAAAGAAACGCCCTCAGCAACTGCGCTGCATTGACCTTGGCTGCCTCTCTCACCCTCCAGCTCCCCAAAACATTGGTGGGCAGCGCCTTAGCACCTGGATTCACCCCTTGACCTGCTCGGAGCCCGGGGAGCATTGCTTCCAGCGCACGCTGGGGCCCTGCCACAGCAGCACTAGCAGGCTCCAGAGCCCTTTCCTGTAGGGGAATAGACAGGGATCGGCGACTGGAAGATCACGGGCTGTGACGGAAAGATAGACTCCTCCCCATAGGAGTGGCAGGAACAGGAACCGCGAGAGCTATATAAGCGCGTGACGCAGCTAAATAAACAGACATTTTGTATCCATCATATTGGTGTCTGTGCATCACTGTCCCCAGGGTGGGTAGAGCCCTGTGTCCCGGAGGTATGCGGCCCAAGATAAGTTCTCCTGTAGAAGCGTACAGCTACACTTTCCCTGGCACCAGCCAGCAGCCAAGCGCCGCATTCAATGCTCACGCCACAAGCTCACCGAGCAGGACAAAGGCAGCTTTGCTTCCAAGCCTCCTCTAGCACCGCTCCTCCAGCTGGCAGCCATCCCACACTCCTAGGTGCAGAGGGACCTCACTGCTGAGCTCAGGGCAGGGTCAGGGCTCCGGAGCTGGCAGCGCCCAGTGCCACCCAGGAAAGCAGGGCACCCTGGCAGCTGGAGGTTGAGCAGGGTGTGCCCGCTCCTCACTCACACGCTTCAGCCACAGCTCGTGTGCTGGGGCAGCACGGCATTCGCTACCCTTCACAAAGAGCCACGGCAGGCGGGCTGGCTTGGCTGAACGTGGCTGAAGAGCGCCTGTGCCCCGAGGGGCGCCTTTTGCCGAAGGCATCTTGGGCATAAGATGGCCGGGCCAGAGATCTTTCTGCTTTGACTTTCTATAGCATTCTTCCTCTGAAGGTGCCGGGGTGGGGGCGGGCGGGGCAGAAGAAAGGAAGAAACACCATTCCTTGCTGTCAGGACTAAAGGCTCCAAGGAAGCTGAGCAGAAGCAGGTGCCGGAGCTCGGCCTCGGGATGGCAGCAGGACCCCCTGGCCGAATCGCCAGCTCCTCTCGGGCTGGTGACACCTGCCAACTTGCTGAGGAGGCGCTCTGCCCCATCACGCAGAGCTAACGTTAGGTGAGGAAGGGGCGAAGCACGACCAGAGCCACTACTGACCCCCGGGAGACACCGCTATGTCCTGGCCTTGCGCTAGGCTTGCTGCCACCGAGCGGCACCCTCTGGGCCCGGCCGTTCAGCCCCTTTCAGTCCCGCTCGCTGTCGGCTCATCCAGCCCACTTCCATTCGAGTGGCTCCAACGCCGTGTTTAGAAAGAAGAGACTGCAAGACGGGCGCACGCAAGCACACAGCTTTCAAAATCCCACGCCACAAACCTCCCACGCTGGCTATTTCCGCCAATTGCCCCAAAGCCTCCAGACAAGAAAACACCCCGTAAGCTCACGCCTGCAAGGCCAACGACTGTTTTTAATGCCGGATTTGGCTTTGCTGCCCGTTGCCTCCCAGCGAGCGCTGTTTTTTGCAAGGCGATCCCAAAAGCTGAACGCAGGCTAGAGCTCTTCCTCGAGGGACCTGTGGGCAGGCGTGCCAGCCGGCAGAGCCGTCCAGCTCTCTGGAAGCTCTCTTTGAGTCCTTCCTGGCCAGAGGCAGATCTGGGAGGAGAGACAGGGTGGGCTGCCGGCGCCCTTTGTGCAGCTTGGTCCCTGCTGGGGGCGGTCTGGCTGCTTCCTGGATTATTCTTCCTCCTCTTCGGCATTGCGGGAGTCAGATGCTGCGCTCCTCCCGCATCCAGGGTCACAATCTGCCCCCGCCACCGCTGCAGCGCCCCGAGTGCCTGTCCCACCTGCATCTCTCGACTGCTGAGACCCTCCTCCTCCTGCCCCTCTCCCTCTCCCTGCCCCTGCTAAGGGCTCCTAGTCCATGGTGACCACAAACAGGCTGTGGGGATCATAGCCGTGCCGTGGGGATCTGCTCCCCACTCCGCGCTCCGCTGAGTTTGCTCCCAAGCAGCCCTGGCTGCGGGAGCCCCCTTGGAGCCGGCGTTGGAGGGCCTCGGGAGCTGCATCGCCTCTTGGGGCTCGGGCACAACGCGGAGGACTTGTTCTCTCCCTCTTCCTCTTGCGTGCTGAGCGGCGGTGCCCCGTGTGCTCCACAGGGGGGCTGTGGATATCATTGCCCCGCTGACAGCATCTTCTCTGCTCCCTCTGCTTTGGCAGGCTCTGCTCCTGAGCAGCACTGGCTGCGCGAGCTGACTGGCAGCTGCTCTTGGAGGGCCCTGGAGCTGCGCCGTGCCTGGGAGCGCAGTCAACACTCGCAGGGCTAGTTCTCTTCCTCCTCCCTGCTGAGTGCTCGTAGTCCGTGGGGTCCACGACCCAGCTGCGGAGATCCCTGCCCCACTGCGGCGATCTGCTCCGGGGCCTCTCCCTGCCACCCTTCCTCTGGGAAGAAGGGCTCGCTCCACGCTCCTCCTCCTCGCTGCCCTCCTGCATGGTGTGCAGCAGAGAGTCCAAGTGTTGAGATACGAAGAATTTTATAAGTAAAATCAATCAGTAATAATCATAATAATAATTATATATAGAAAAAGGAAATAAAGCAGAAGGGGAAATGTTAAAAATAAGCCAAACCAACATCAAGTAAAGTAACCATCCAGCAAACACCCCCTGCCCCCAAGGCACCATTGCCTCCCTCCTAGCCCGGCCCCCCAACTTGATATCCTGGCATTTCATCATATGATACAGAATATCCACAGGGTAGCTCAGGTCAGCTCCCCCAGCAATGCCCCCCCCCAGCATCCCACGCCCCCTGCAGAACATGAGAAGCTGGAAACATCCTTGACCTGTACAAGCACCACCTGGCAACACTTAGCACCAAATTCACAATTACTTAGCAACAACCAAAATATCAGTGTGCCATCAACATCAGTCTTATACTAAATCCAAACCACAGCACGCCAGCTACAGTGAGGAAAACAAACTCCATCCCATCCAAAACCATGACAATATCCACGCCTGATTCCATACCATTTACATCATGCTCAGGTCCCACACTATCCAGTACAGCCTCATTCACCACCCCCTACTCCTTCCCATCCTTTGATATAATTCACAGATAACATTCCCCTAGTCTATGGACTACCCCTGTAAAATGTCTGTAAAATATCCACAAGTGTCCACAAAATGCCTATTCAGTTCATTTAGTCCGTGACTTCAGGCTCCATCTATCGTATCAGTCTTTCAGGGCAGGAGAGATGGTGTGTGTGGTGTTGGATTGTTGCATGCCGAAGTCAGTTCTTGTTCCATCACTGCTGCACTTGGCTTGGTTCAATCAAAGTTCATTCTCCACGAACTGGAAGATTCCTACCGTGATACCATTGATATGGCATATAGCAACCACAGAAGAGATGACATACAACATTATATAGCAATTAGCACCCTACCATTCAGTTCATTGGCTGTTTTCACCCAAAATCAAATCCCCTTGAGGCACATATCGGATTTCTCCATCCTCGCGCATCACCCACCAAGTGCACCCAGGTCCTCGAGCAAAAGCAATCCCATGAATGGGTTTGCCTTTACCCAAGACAGGAATAACCCAGACTGTTTTCCCCAGGATACTTTTCACATGCACTACAGGGACTCTGTCCCCTTCCACAGTACGTAAGGGTTCTGCCTGGGCAAGGCCAGCTCTATTGGCAGATCCCCCAGTGCTGACTAACCAGGTGGCTTTTGCTAAATGTGTATCCCAGTGTTTGAACGTCCCACCCCCCCCATTGCTCTCTGTAGTCTTTAACAGCCCAGTGAATCGTTCGATTTTCCCAGAGGCTGGTGCGTGACAGGGGGTGTGATATACCCACTCAATGCCGCGCTCTTTGGCCCAGGTGTCTATAGGGTTGTTTCAGAAATTAGTCCTGTTGTCTGACTCCATTCTCTCTGGGGTGCCATGTCGCCATAGGACTTGTTTTTCCAGGCCCAGGATAGTGTGTCGGGCAGTGGCGTGGGGCACGGGGTATGCTTCCAGCCAGCGGGTGCTTCCACCATGGTGAGCACATGGCGCTTGCCTGGGCAGGTCCGTAGGAGTGTGATATAATCAATCTGCCAGACCTGGAACCTTCTATCTTTTAGCTTTTAAGGTATCAGTTTGACTTTTTCCTCACACAGATGCACCAACCTTGAGCTTAGAGGAAGTGGTCCTTGAATACTGTCCAGCTCTTTTGGACCCCCCTGCCTTCTAGAGCCCTAACCCATGGGATTCTTCCAAACAGGTCTTTGAAGAGGCCAAAAGTTAGCACTCCTGAAGTCCAAGGTTGCAATCCTGCTTGTTGCCCTGCTTCTACCACACAGGATTCTGAACTCCACCATCTCACGGTCACTGCAGCCAAGGCTACCCTCAACCCTCACAGCCTTGACTAGACCTTCTGTTTGTTAGTATAAGGTCCAGCAGCACATCTTGCCTTGTTGGCTCCTCCAGCACCTGTGTCAAAAAGTTATCCTCAATGCTCTGCAGGAGCCTCCTGGATGGTGTGTGCCTCGCCATCTTGCTTTTCAGGCAAATATCAGGGGGGTTGAAGTCACCCACGAGAACCAGGGCCTGCAATTGTGAGGGTACTTCTAGCTGGCTGTAGAAGGACTCATTGACTTCTTTCTCATCAGGTGGCCTATAGCGAACACCCATAACAGCGTCACCCATATTTCCCTGCCCTTGGATTTTTTCCCCATAAGCTCTCAACTCATTCTTCCTCCACCCTCTGGGCACAGCTTGATAAATTCCAGTTGCTCCTTCACATAAAGAGCAGCTCCCCCACCTCGTCTTGCTGGCCTGTCTTTCCTGAAAAGCCTGTGACTGCAATGAGATCATGGCCCTGTGACTGCACGCAGAGCTCCAGTCCCTCCTGTTTATTCCCCGTGCTGTGTGAGGACCCACTGTGGCCATGCACACCCTTGAGGTGGCTGGTCTCCTGCTTGTCATCTTGTGAGGCAGAAAAGGCACCTTTGTCACTGCTCTGGCTGGCCTGGCTTATTCCTCTGTTGGATGCAATGGCATTAGCACTGCCACCTTGGACCCCACCAGCCGAGTTCTTCAGCCTGTCTCTTTCCTCCAGTAAGAAGTACTGCTTTGTGGATTTAGGATGGCTTTTGTTTTGCTTGGTTGTTCCCATTAGGACGCATTTTCTTTGAACTCCTGGTCTTGTACTGGCACGTTCTCTGGCCACTCAGGGAGCAGGAGAGCAGAGCCTTCCAGTGAGTCAGCTGCTACACTGGGGACACTGATCTTCCTCCCTAGCAATTCGCTCCTCGTTGGTCTGTAGACAGGACTTTATTGTTACTTTTTTTTTTTTTTTTTTAGGATAGATGTACCTATCTCTCTACAAGCAGCAAATTATTGATCCTTGCAAGAGGAATTTGCCTCTTCCCTTTTTGAAGTCAAAGGCCTTGTAGAGAGAAGGACCATATTCAGTCACCCAAGATGTATGAGGAGCACCAGAGGTGCACCAATCTCTGCCCCGGAAGCAATTTTTAGTAACTGACTGCAATTATATATAGGCTTCCTTATTTTTGTACTTTCCATACAGTGTAGTGCTCCACTCCCCTTTGCCACAATTGCTGCTCCCAGTCAGTGACAAATAAAATGGGGGGGTGGGGGAGAAAAACCAACCACCCCAGAAAATTCTGGGGGAAGCTATGCTGTGTTTGGGTTTCTGTGCTCCCCTCACTCCTGCACTGAGCCACTCCTTCACGATCCCTTAGCAAGGGCCCCTGCGCCACCGGCCCCATTCCAAATCCCTGATCCTGTCCTGGGAACAAGGACCAAAGCTGGGAAGGGATTTGTTTCTTTGCACTGACAGTCCCTCCACAGCCGGGAGGGCGAGGGAGGGCAACGTAGGACCAGGACACCCACAGATCACGGGAACGAGTCGTTAATGTCTGCAAAAAATGATTCTCAAGATGAGTTTTGTGCAAGCTCTTGCTCCGTATCCCACGTGCCCGTCGCACTGCAGGGTGGCGGTTCCCCAGCAGCCAGGGCACACGTGCGCGGGGGTGTGCGGGCCAGGGCTGCGTCTGCACGCAGCAACGGCTTGTCCAGGTGAGCAGGGGCGGTGGGTGGCCCCGGGAGCCAGCGGGGTGCAAGGGCAGAGCAGGACCTGGTCCTGAACAGGAGGCGCTGAGCCCTCAGAACAACGCAGGAGCCCTGGGGTGGCTCAACCCAGCACCAAAGCTGGCATTACCGAAAAGCTGGGTATTTTAAAACATATAGAAAGAATGAATACAGTGTACCTCTTACACTTGACCACAAAAGAAACAGAATGCGGACCTGGTATTTACAGATCAGTCATTTAAAAAAAAAAACCAACCCACAAACAAATAAGACACTACAAAAACCACGCGTCCTACAATGCGTGCTCAGAATCTGACAGGAAAGTTCGTAAGATGTCATTCACACAAACTCCCCCTGTCCCATTTGGCTCAGTTTTCACCCAGGAAAATAAAAAGTCTAACATTTCTTAACCACGGAATGGCTACTGTCTGCAGGTGCAGAACAGAAATTAAAAAAACATATGGGATAACTAGTTTTGGCCTACACAATTTCTGATGATCTTTTCAGATATGCATAGGAGTATACTAAGGCCATATATATATATATAAAATATATAGATATATAATATATAAAGAGGTCTCAGGTTTCTGAGTTATCTGGCAGTGCCTCGCTGTCGGTCGTCTTCTCTAGCGATGTGTACAAAAAGTTACAGAAGATGTAGAGCGGGAAGGTCAGGAGGCTTCTGTCCAAATTCATCACTATCTGCTCCTGTAAAGCAAACACAGTGGACATTTGAGCATTTGCGTAGCAAGTGAGGCCATTACAGGGAAGTACATCAAAAAGCACCGAAACTGGTACTAACAGTCCTTCTATACATTTTAATTAACATGTATTCAAAAAGCAGAGATAAAAAACCTCAAGACAGTAATTCACCTTCACCTTCAGCAGGTGTTTTGTAATACTAACACTGACAAGCTATTCTGAAATTGCTTACAGCCCTTGCCCCAGGGCTGCCGACCCTTCTGCATCAGAGGAAACAGAACTGTGAGAAACGGCTGAGCAAACTTTACCTTCAAGCACATTGGAGATAAAGAGGGATTTTCTGCATTTGCAGGGAGAAAGTCTCTATGTACCCACCACATACATATCACTGCTGATTAGCACTTAAGACACTTGATGATCAAGTCTTTCACATTCCTTACTGAATTCTGCTGTCACAGAGGGTGGAAATGGGCACATTCTCTTAATAAACTCCACTCCTCTCTGAGGCTTTTGGGTCTTTGTTTAACAGAGCAATGAATACCACCCTTGAACAACAGGCAGGGATTCTTTTAACTCTTCAGCTTACAACGCAACAGAGTCTTCAAACAAGCTCCAAGTTTGCCTCTAAATGAGCAGGAGCCTGATGGACATACTATTCAGATGGGTAATCTCACCAGTGCTGGAAGTCTGGGAAGGCAAGCAGTCTCCAAACATACCTGGTCCTTCTGAAAGGTTAGAATCTGATATCCTGTTGTTCTACTGAAAGTAACTTTCCCGCTGCTATCAAAAGAGGTTACACGTAACCTAGGGACACAACAACAGTTAAATTAGTTTCCCATAACGTAGTTTTTCCGGCACAAAGAGTTTGTCCCAAGGAGACAGAATGGCATTTTCAAACATAACTAACCTGGTGGCAACAAAATTTAATGCAAGGGATGAGTTAAACTTGGATCCAAAAGAATGGATCCATCAGATGGAAAGACTTAGTTACAGTAGGAGATCTTAGCACACGCCACAGGCTCTGCCTCCTTGGTGATTATTTACCTGAAGGCTATGTTTCTCCGAGGCTGCAGACTGACTGATCCACTGCACGGCTGATCCAGCGTATTCCGCTTGAAAATGATGTAACCATTTGTATAAGTGACAAGAAGGTCAAAGCCAAAGTTGAACCCAGTCCACCGCCAGCAGTACTGAAGAGCACAAGTTAAAAAACACAGAAACAAACCAGCCCCTCTGAGCACTGGCCACAACACAAATGAGAAGTGCCGCTTCTCCAACAGCTCAAACTTGGGACCGGGATTCTCGGCTACAGAGATGTCTGGTGGATTCAAGGATCCTTGCCAACACCTCTTTGAGACATAAGACGCCCTGGTAGGCAACCACTCACTGTAGCGGCCAGCCTTTGCAGGCAGACGAGTACACGAGACAAGCTTCGAGTCAGCTGCCTTCCAAACATACGGAAATACATTTCACACAAGCAGATCTAAAATAGTTCTGCATCCTGGTACCTGCTGCTGTATGTCTGAGCAGCACTTAACTACACACCCCATTTGTGCTTAAAGTGCTCCTCGGAGTACAACAGCCTCATGTTAAGTGACTTCAGTGGGGAAGAAAATATTCATGTCTCCTGTGCTCTCACAGGACCTGCTACCTAAAGACACACAGACGTACACGGAACACAGCGGGGTTCTGGCTGTGGCTGTTACACAGTTTATCTGGAAAGCTTCCTTTTCCAGTTAAAAAGAAAGGGACATCAGTGATCAGAGCTTTATTTTAACTGAATGTATTTTACACGTCTCCGATGATAAGTCATGGCTACATTCCCTCCTTTCATGCAACAGAGGTTTTTCCAAACACGGGCTTGCTTGCAGTGCCAGAGCACAATTAAGTCACTAACTCCTTATTCATCTCAAAGACAGCAAGCCTTTTCATCCTTCTAGGGAGAATAAAATAATTTCTTTAACGTAGCATCTCCGTTACCTCTTTTTGATGCAGTTTGACAATTAAGACCAACGTGTTTTGAAAATACCTAGCACGTCTAAGACGTGTCAGCTGCGCACAGACGTAGCCACGTGCCGTACTTACATGGCCACCCTCTGCAAGTTTTCGACCACACCTCATGCTGTTTCCTTCCAGTTCCTCTTTATTTACTTCCTGAGGCCTACAAAAAAAAAGGGCATCTTTAAGGATACTTAAACAGCTTTGTACGGTACTTTAACGTGGAAGAGCTGAACAGACCCCAGTAAACCGGTCTGAGCACACAGCTGACCCTTCTCTGTGCCCAGGTTAGACTAGATGACCTGCCAGGGTCCCTTCCAACCCGAATCATCCCGTGAACATCCGACTACTCTACAAAACTGCAATATAAGCCTCGGTAGGTAGGACTTTTACCAGAGAACCTTTCCAGGTATGGATATAATAGCCGTTGCAATGACATGCATTCCCCAATCCTCCTAAAAGAACCAAGTCCATTTTAAACACGGTAGTCCCGACTTACTAGGCACAAACATCAACGAGTGCTGCTGCTGAGGAACAGCTGCAGGACTCTGCAAAATAGCAGCGCTATGAAGCGGCACCCAGAGCGACACTCAAAGATTTCTCAAGCGGCTGGAAAAAAGTTTACCCCCAGCGACCACCAAGTGCCACGAGCTCTTGGTTCTGGCATCCTACACCAATATGAACTTGTTTCACCCAACAGTTTCCACTGCCGCTTCGGCACATAGAGAAACCTTGCAGAGCCGGCATGAGTAAAATCAGGCCCAGTTTTCCAGAGGTATGTTACTCACTTAACTTTAGACACGATGACATCGTTAACCAAATAAGCAACCATTGCCAGAAAGTCTTCAAGTTACACTGAGGACAAACGCTTGAAGTGAGTAGCATAAATCGCAATGAAAGGCAACCCCCACCACCACCCCCACGTTAAATTATGAACCCGCACTACCAAACAACACACTTCAAGCTCCACAAGCAAGAAGAAACGCTGCACCTCTTCTCTTCCTACTGTACAAACACCGCAAGAGCTTGTGGCTATGCCTTTTACGAACAAGCTCGGTCTGTGGTCTTTTTGCCCCGTTTCTGTAAAAACCAGTCCTGGACGCTTAAGTATTTTATGATTAAGTTAAGCAAACACGCTAATCATGCTAACCAAACTCATCCAAGAACCTCCCACGTGCTTTCTACACACCTTCTAGCTGAACTGCTTACGTAGCTGACCCAAATTCAGTAATGGTGATAAAAGGTTCATTTCTGTTTAATTAGTGACAACTTTCACAAACATTAGTACATAATGTCAGAGAGACGGTAACATTCCCCCCTCGCAATTCCTTGAGCAGCCTCAGAAGATGCAAAACTTCCAGCTGTAACCGCTTACGCTGGCCTACCACGTGCTTAGCGAACAGTCAAGTTATCCTATTTCCTTCTTAAACACCACCAAAGAGACCATTAGAATAGAAATGACTCCAGTCATGGACTTGAAAGATCTCTCTCGCATCTGCCACAGAACACATGTTTAATTAAAAAAAGCAGCGATCCACTTTAGCACAACAAGTAAACCTTGAGCAGCTACAGTTCAAAGTCACAAACTCCAGTATTACACTAAAAAATTCCCAAATTCTGGAGTGAGGAAAATGTTTAGTCCTTTTAAATGCAAACTACATAAACAAGGAGAGAAACATTTTCTCCTCCTCTCTGAAGTTATCAAAAGAGCAAACCACATCACATGTTTCAAAGCAATGTAATTTCCATGCTGGCAGCCCTAGAATAAGCGGGTGCAATTACGCTCTGCTCCAGGTGGGATATGAAAATAGAGCCTTACTTCAGCTCACTGGGAGTCAGACCTCACATTTCACTCGGCTTGACTGAGTTTGCATCCTTATCTCTAAGGAAAAAACGTGTTAAGATACTGATACAGGCAGTAAGTGCGAGAGGAAGGGCAGCAGATCTGGATCAAAGGATGGTCTTATAAAACCCTAATTCTTTTCTTTCAGCTACCGGTTGGTCCAACATCCAAAATATTTGCTTTAATACAAAGGAACAGTTTCATGTCTTCCCTTCTAAGACATGAGTTACGGACCACAGGCATCTCACTGCAGGGTGGCAGTACGGCTTGCCAGTAGAAGACAGAGAAGTGGTCTCAGGATTTCAAACATCATCTCAGAGATTGCGTGCTGTGGACTAGCGACAGAACAATTGAACTGCACACGACTCCAGGGAAGCCCTCCGTGCACGCATGTGCGTGCACCCCCCATCTCCCTCCCACATGACTCCAGAGAACACCCTGTTCAGAGACAATCAGGCCATTATTGACTACAAAACAAACAGCAACCTGGATGCCACCTTGAACCATTAAGCTTGTAAACTACCAAAGTTAGAAGCAAAAACATATTGAGAAGAAACACTACATCTCACCCACTAATAAGTGGGCCATTTCCATCAGCGAAAGACCTTGGCAATAAATGCCATAATAAGAGATTCGGGCGGATGTCTACTGTTCAGTAAACTTTCTCTGCCTCAGATTTTTCACTTCTAGCTGTGTTTAAAAAAAAAAAAATCCCATACTAAAGAAAACTAGACAAGCAAGAAAAACATGGAAAAATACTCTGCTCCTTCCAAGAGTCACTGAAAGCATCAGCCCTGGAGTTGAACATGCAAGTTGCTCATTTTAAAAGCTGGTATGACCCCCATCATCTGCACTTCAGTTTTGTATGAGAGCTTGCTTTTTCAGAAGCAGGTGTATCTAACGGCTGACAGTTAAAACACTCTCCCTGCATTACAGTGAGTTACCAAAAGACATCAAAAATAAGCAAATACCAAGGCTTATCTTGAATAAGAACTCGGATGACTATGTTAATACTTGCTTTCATGCTAATTGTGGGTCCCATATGAGCTAGATGGTAATGCGCACTGTACATTCGCCTACTGTTAGATACATCCATGACTGCATTACAAGAAAAGTCTTCCCAAGCAAACAACAGTCCCAGAAACAAGCTATGACCACCCGACATTAATCTTTAGGAGCTGAAATGACGACATTCATAATGACGTACTTTACCTCTTCCGTTTTCTGGAGCACTGCTATTGACAGAGAGAACCGCTTCTTAAAGATCCTCTTAAGGCCAAAGTCAGAGTTTTGGGCATTTTTAACACTCTTACATAACACCAAAAGGAAGCGATTAAGGAAATATTTCCTATATAATACACAATTAAGCCACGGAAGCCACTGCCACGGGGTGTTGGGGCTAAAGCGTAAGCTGTTTCAAGACAGAGCTATGAGTACTTAAGAATAGGTCTATTGGTGGTTGGTCGTTCACTAACGATCCAGTCAAAACCTCCGGGTGGAAAATCCTGAACCACTCGCTGCCACAGAAGTACATCAAGAGAACACTCACTCTTCACTTCAAAAGGCAGGTGGGAGATCTGTAACTCTACCGCTGAACGCTGCCACAGACTGCACGGCCTTTGGTTCAAGTCAGGCTCAATGCAATGTGGCAAAACCAAGCAGAAGGGAACAGTTTGTGGTCACGCGCATACATGTCACATCTGTTAAATCACCATGCCTCGCTGCCCAAGCCACCACTGACGATCCTTGTGAGGCACAGGCTGAAGAAACCCAACTACACGTTATGCGCACAGACGCCAGTCAGGGTGTTCCACTAAGCACAGCTACCTGTACATCTCTGAAAGGGCACAGAAACATAGCAGTCGTCATGGCATTTCCTCAAGGGCGGTGCAGTGCTGTGGTGGTGCAGCCCCCCCACCCCTCTGAGATCCCAGGGTGAGCCCTATTGTGTTGTTATCTTGGTCACAACGACCTGGGCCTCAGGCAATCTCTGACCACACCTGGGCCATCTGCCCCCTGACCTGCGTACCAGAATTGTGGCCAGAATGTAAAATATTGACCAAAGCCAATCATCTCAATCCTATAAATAGTGATCCAAGACGGAGACCTTTTGAGCTCTCCTGCACCGCAGCCGGCCACGTGACCCTGTATCTCCTGTGGGCTGGGACGCCTCTCAGGGTAGGTTTTGCAAGGATGGAGGGATCTTCTGTTGACGTTTTTGCGAGGACTCAAAGGCCTGATTTTGCGAGGTTCACCGGCCGTGCGCTGATGAATATCAGCACATAAATGTGAGTAATTCATGAAACTCACAAAAAGATAATTTTTACTCACAGGTTAACCTCGGGGGGTATGTTTGTGTGCAGTGTGAATATATATATTATCCCTATTCACATAAACCATTGACCAAGCCTGAGACTAAGATTGGACCTAGCCGCGCCTAGGCTCCTCACTGAAAGGAGTTTAGAAAGCAAGGGCATCTCTTCTGAACCTTGTGACTCAATGGGAGGGTCCTGCTTATCCCCTGCATCCACGATCCCTCTGTGAACCATTCTAACTTGAGCATAACTGAATTTTCCTTTGTGCACTTCTTCTAGGCAAGTAATGGAGTGACCCTTCCCATTCTCCAATGTTTAACTAAGTCACTATATTGAATTCAAAAAATTCCACCACATTGCTGTTTTCAATTGGCTGATGCTGTTAAGAACCATACAACCTGGAACTCCAAAAGTTCATCTTGTCAGAATTTATATGAGAGGAAATTTTCTAGTTTAAGAAAGAGAGAAAGGAAAGCCTGTAATATACCTACCCAATATCATTGCCTTGTTCTGCTCTGAGCACGGCAAGCCACTGCTGTTTGTAAACAGAGGACAGCCATTCTAAAATTGAAAAACAACAAGAACAAAAAAATAAGCTTGGTGTCGTCTTTGGAGCCGGGAATGGGGGTGTTCATAGGCACTTGAAATATAGAAATAAAATCACATTGCAATAATAAGGTTACACTTATTAACTGGACGGCCTGTGCAAACCCACCACCTGATAACGCACGTGTGTGATTCAGCTCCAGGCCGCAGGTACAGAAGAGGCAGTTCAGATAAAAATCAACTGCTAACACTGAGTAACTCAGGACTATTTTCATCTTATCAAGCATCCACGGTTGCCAGAAGTGATGCAACTCAACATGTTTTCTCAGTGCGCTAAGTTCTGTTCAGCCAAGGAGCTGGGTAACAAGCTCTTAGGAGAAGATGCCACTCTCTGAATCCCCAACAGAATTCTACACAAGTTAAACAAGAGGAAAACAGAATCAAAAGATAAAGGAAACAGTGCCTTATCACAGGTATGGTAAAAACAAACAGAACAGAAGCTGTCCCCTACTAGCAATAAACATAAGCCATGTCTTCCTCTGAGAACACCAGGAAGATGGTACGGAGAGCTACCGAGGTGATCAGGGGGCTGGAGCATCTCCCTTGTGAGGAAAGGCTGACACACTTGTGCTGGTTCAGCCTGGAGAAGAGAAGACTGAGGGGGGATTTCATAAATACCTATAAGTATTTAAAGGGCGGGTGTCAGGATGATGGGACTAGGCTCTTTTCAATAGTGCCCAACGCCAGGCCAAGGGGCCACGGGCACAAGCTGGAACATGGGAGGTTCCACCTGAACATGAGGACAAACCCCTTCCCTGTGCGGGTGCCAGAGCAGGGGCACAGGCTGCCCAGAGAGGCTGTGGGGTCCCTTCCCTGGAGACATTCACCCCCCGCCTGGACGCGGTCCTGTGCCCCCCCTGCTCTGGGGGTGCCTGCTCCAGCAGGGGGTGGGACGGGGTGAGCTCCAGAGGGCCCTTCCAACCCCCACCACTCTGTGATTCTGCGAAGATTCTGTCAGCTGTATTAATTTAACAGCTGCAACCAAGAGATACAGCAGAACAAAACCTAACAGCTGCTAAGGCAGTTATGCAGAAGGGATCAGAAGCAGCCAAAAGCCCAGCACGTAAGTTCTTTTCAGTCAAGCTAATGAACAGCGGCAAGTCCGCAAGGTCTCAGATGAGAACAAACTCTAGGGAGGAATGGACTGGGATGGCAGGAGCGGCGAGAACCACCGTTAGCAGGAAAACAAAACAGGTTGGTTGCTGCTGAGGGTGACAGAAGGGTGAGATCACAGTGCTGAGATCGCCTTCAGAGTCCCAGATTCAAAACATAAAACCAGCCCTTGCCCTACTGACTCCCGAGTTAAGATTCAGGCTGCGATAGGACCAAAATGGGAATTCACCAGAGCGCAACAGAAAGCATTACAATGATTTAAGGAAAAGTGCACAGGTGAGGAACAGAGAATGGATGTGCTAGGAGGAAAAAAACAAAAACACAATCAGGAGACAGAGCATCTTCGCTATTTTTGTATATGAACCTATGTCATACACCATATTTCAACTGTAGTTCACCTGTTAATCTGTAAAGGTTAAGAGGAAAAATACTGCTCAGGAAGTGTTACACCATTTCTTTCAACTCTTCAACATGGTCGCCTTCTTTATACCTCCCTGAGAACTATTTCATCTAGAATAATCTAAAAGGCTTACACCACAATACAAACTGCCCAGCAATTTCCATGTTTCAAGGCTCTCTTGGGTACGATGCAATCACCTCAGACACTGGATGCTGGCAGCATCAGTTCAAAAGGGCACCACCAATATTTATCCAAGCCTCCTTTTAAAGGACGAGCAAAAGTTCCTGATCTTAACACAGCTTTTGGCTACACACCACCACCAACAGATTACAAGGGCCATCCAGTATTAACCTCTTCACTTACACTTCATTACACCTGTAGAGGTCTCCACATCACGCTGCTCTTCCCTCCCTGCTCTCCCAGTTCCCTTGGAATTCAAGTTTGGGGTTTTTTTCCTTTTTTTTAAATTCATTATCAGTGGTAGAGCACATTCTTTTTCAATAAGCACAGGCAAACCAGCCTCAAAGTTGCAATTAATCTCGTAACAATGTAAGAACATTCTTCCTCTGACGTATGTAGGCAGAAGGCTGCTGGGTTTGAGCACAGACACAAAATCTGTCCGCTGAAGAACACTAAGAAAAGGCTGCCCGTCGCAGTTCTGGTAAGCGATAACAAACAGCAACGTTAAGAGAAGGAAACCAAGCACAGTACTGGCAAATGTCTGGTTTGCAACATCTTATTCACATGCTGACACAGCCACTTGACATGAAAATAATCCATAGTTCTCCTCTGTCATCTTTCAATTAAGGATCTAAAGGGTCACTCACCCACAGTTACCTTATTTTTTAATACAGAATGAAGATGCCTTTGCACTATGATTACCATCCGCACCAATGTTAATCGCCAGATGGATTATACTGACTTTATACATCACTTAAGCATCTAAAATACCACCTATCCACGATCGGATCTGTTCTTCTAGGATTTATGCATAGTATAAACTGTTATCACTTGCTCGAGGTCAAACCCTGCCCCATCTACCGGTCATAACCGACCAAACCATTCACCCAAGCTCCACCTCAGCTCGACGCAGCGGTCTACGACACACTGCCTCCACCTGCTGTTCCAAGGACACTTTTAAATAGACGTTGTGAGCACAGGATAACCGAGTTCCTTCGTATTTGACTTTGCCAGATCTAGTGAGGAAGACAGTCTCTTCTCCGTCTATGAAGGTATTAATCAAAGCCAGAAGCGAGAGCAGGGAAAGCCAGTGCATTTCAGCAGTGGTAACGGTTCACTTTCACTCAAGAGAGGGACAGATTTCTAGGGAGGGAAGGACCCTACTCCCTCCCCACAGCTACCCCCTATCAGAAAGTCCTAATTCAGCTTCTGATAGCGGCATTCTTTGAACATTTCAAAGTGTGAGAAAGAGGTGCTCAGCGTTATTGAGACATTCAGCTACAAAAAGCTGAATTCAGCTACAAAAAAAACCCATTATTTCTAGCAGAGACAGGATACGGCAGCACAAGGAAGGCAAACTAAAGTAACGCTCACTACATCACCTTAATGGCAAGGCAAGTGTTTTAAAAGCATCTAACAGTTTGACCAGGCTAGCAGGCTTCAAGAAAAATATCCCAACAAGTCTCCTCTGATATTGGACCATTATTGTGTTGACATCTATGGCAGCATGAAGGAAAAAGCCAATGTGAGATGGAAAAAAAAAATTAATTTTAGAGGAAGGCAGCGGTGTAACTCAAGGACAGGTTAAAGAGTTATGTATGGCAAGAGCCCAAAGCGACCCCGAAGGCTACAAGTACAGACAGATGGCAAGAACACAGTTGTCAAGAAGTTGCAAATAAGAGTGATGAACAGATCAATAAAAGCAGTCTTAATTCACATTTGGCAATTACATTGCTAAACGGACATCGCAGGGACACGGACGGATGGATAGTTGTGCTGGGGACAGATATAGAAAAAAGAATCAATGCTGTGTACATGAGAGCTAGGGAAAAAACTGTCAGAGAGTCAAGATGCAAAATTCAATGCTAAGATTCAACTACAATAAGGAAAGACCGAACAGAGTGAAATATGGAGCTAGGACACCAGGAGCCAGATCCAGAGGCAGAGCAGGGGAAGTCCAAACACTGTTACAATGAGCACAACTCACTCTGGGGAGGGGAAAAATAAATAATAATATATAAATAAAAACAAAAAGGAAAAAGGAGGAGGGGCAGGTGTTTCACATGATAAAAGATATGAACGATGGTGGAAAAACACTTTCAAGTGAGAGCCCAACGGGGTTACTCATCTCCAGTTTCACTCATCTCTCAGCAGCCAAGTTTACACAGCTTCCAAGCAAAGAACAAAGCAAAGATGAGAATGCGGCTTCTTATCTTTCAGTGATACTGTAACATTAATAGCAGTGATCTATAACACATTAAATGGCATTTCACTCTACGGGCTTCAAAAAAGCACCAGGACCTAGAAGGAGGATGTATGCAAAATGCAATTAAAAGGACAAGAGCAGAATACGTCATTATCCCATCTCCTCCAAAAACACCCGAAATACCTGTCAGTAAATAATGCTTGTCTTTGAGGAGGGGAGACGAGTTCACAGCACCTTGTGCTTTTGGTTTTCATTTTCAGGTATTACTCCAAATCCCAGCAAAAACTACCCAGCTCTTTGTACAAAGATAATGGCTACAAAACAGTTGAGTCGCAGCAAATTTTGCTCTCTCAGCAGTTTTTTTGCATGCCTGGGACTCAGGGGTCATTTAAACACAGATAACCTACCATGTACTGATTATAAAGTATTTTGATAAACTGACTGATCAACAAACGCTTAACACACCTACGTGTCTGTCTTTTAAGACTTTCATGCATGTAAATTTAATGTTCAACTTCTGCTGAATCTTCAGCCGCAATTCAGACATTGGAGATAAACACGCAAGTGATAAGACCAGCAAATACACCTCGATCTTCCCAATGACTCTATCACAGGCCAGGCTAGGAAAGGCACACAGAACTCGATCAGCTGAGTACTCGCTCACCTGAGGGCATTAGGGAATCTCTCTCAATAATTCTGGCTGACGCCAAGTCACTGATGATATACTGTAATCTCAAGTGTGTGAACACCGACAGGAACGCATTCCCCTGTTCCGATTCCAGGAAGGCAACGTCATCCTCAAAATCTGCAAGACGGAGCACTGGTATTACAAGTTGGTTTTCTAAATATTTTCCAGAGCCTATTTGTATTTGACATTGAGGTTTACTTTATTAAGCACAGAAAGTTTTTATGGACAAGCAAACCATCTTTTGGAGCTAAACCCAAGAAATTACTTACACTCAAACCCTTTTGGCAGAACTGTTAGACCAAACATTTCCTCTTTGGAAACACACACGTGCCTTCTAGTGAGAAGGCAACAAAATCTTATCCTAACTGAACAGCAGCAGAAGCAACGAAGCAAAACTAGCGACCATGTCTGCTCACTTGAAACATGTGGACAAAACAGTGAAAAGGCTATCGGTGCTAAGACCCTGATCCCGGGGACTGCTGGCAGAGGCCAGCCTTCCCAGAGAGAAGAGGAGAAAGTTGGGAAGTGGAGGAAGACTATCGTATTTTACTTCTGACCAGCCTCTTCCACAACCCAAGGCCATGCCAATTAATCCTACCTCTCCTGCGCCTGGCAAACCACGCATCAGCTTCGGTTAAGAGTTGTTTCAAAGACCCATTCCAAGTAGGCACTAGCTGGAGGAACATCCACTAGGGAAAATAAACAAACTCTAGTGAGTTAACTGAAGAAGTCTTCAAAACAGTAATACATGCGTTATTAACAGCGCTTTTTCATAATGCATTAATTCCTACAAAGATTCTGATACTCTCTTAGATGCTTCCAGGAAATACCAAAGAGGTTAAAATTCTCATTGTGCTACAAATCAGCTACTACTCTGGAGTTCAACTTCATAAAGCCCCAGCCCAACCCTTCGCCAAGTACCTTTTTGAGAGCGGTGTACACATCCATTTCCACTTGCACTACAAGTAGGTCAGAAGAACTAATCAGCTGTTTCATGAGGTTTATGCTGAAAAAAGACAAGTCATCAAAGAATTCTGCGAGACATACAGACAAAACCAAGAAAGCAAGCTAGGTAACAAGCAACCGTCAATAGCCTAGAAAGTCGTGTTGAGCGAGCTGCACGCTTTGGAAGAAACTGTACTTCACCACTGACAGTTAACTGACGCCTGAATACCTGAGGTCTTTGAAGAGCGCCACACTCTGGTGAGGCATCAGGTTATTCAAGAGCCATTCCAGGCACCTAGATTAAAAGCAAGGAATTAGTACCTTCCTTTTTTTCTTACATATCTCGACATTCAAGCACAGTTGCTCAGGCTCACAAAGCCTGGTTATGTACCGCGTGATTCTGAAATACTGCTTTAACGTGCCCAAGACATGAATGCATAGAAGTATGAAGGGGAGTTCTTTCAAAAACATGAACTTTACCATAACACTTTCCAAAATTTTCTGTAACTCTTAAAGTTGCATTTAGTGTCTCTCAGGGAAGAGTGAAAGCTATATTCCTAGTACTGTTAATGCCACAAAAAGCCCTGAGAACACACTAATTCTCAGCAGAAGGAAGCAGCTAGCACTAACCTCAGCATTCTGCTCCAAAATGTCTAATTACCCCTCCTAATTAAGATAAACTCAAGCTCAAGTACTGAATATTAAAGCAGCTTTGAGATAAAAGAGTCAATGATGGCAAGTATTGTTTCACTGTCACGCTGAAGACCAAATATATTGTCTTTACTAGTGTACGTTAGTAATTAATTCATTCACAGCACAGGCCGATCAATCGACCAGAATCTACACCAAATTTAAGGTAACTGGTTATAGTAGAAACCTGAAAACTAAACAGAACAAGCAGAGCCCAAGCCAGATACCTTTAAAAAAAAAATTAAAAACCAAACAACAAAAAAACCACCAACCTAACTGGACATTATCTCACCATTCATAAATTCACACTTCTAATTAGCAACGTACAAAGCAGCTCAGAGAAAGTAATTCTTACTTTTTCTTCACAGAGTCTAACCCATATGTTGCCGCTGAATTGTAATAACCACACACAGTTTCTGCATTAATGGTTTCCTTCATTGTTTCACCACATTGCTGGATTAAGTCATCCTGCGGGGAAGAAAAAAACCCACAAATATTCAAAGTTTTTATTTCCTAACTGAGGTTTCAAAGATTGTGCAGTTCATACAAGTTTTCATGCCTGAACAATTACCAGAGTCACACGTGCTACAGTGACCTCTGCCACTCTATCCAGAACACACAAACCAATCAATGTTCCTCAGAAAAACAGCTTTTTCTTAAGGATATATCACGTGAAAGAAAAGCTTAATGAATACTGTCAGGGTAGAACAAAGGAGCTGTTAAAACTTATTTTAGCCTACTTCTAGATATAATGCTCAAAATGGCGCTTAACATTACAACTGAATCTAAGCCATGCTATTTTGAAATAGAACCACTGTGTTACGTTTGGGGCTTTTTCCCACTTTGTACGAAAAGATTATTTATTTCTCCAGGTGAAACAATACGTGTGCGTGACTATGTTACGAACAGTTACCTTTAGCTGAAAAGAAAGCATAAAAATATTGCACATTTATTACTTACAAGCTGCAGCATGCAGGCTGCTGCTAAAAGGGCAACTACTCGACTGGGTTTTATTAATACATCATCTCTGTACAGCGAGCCAAAAGCCACCTGTAGAGCTGAAAAGAGTACAAGTGTCAAACTAAGACAGGACATACGAGCTCGGATAACTAAAAGAATCCTTAAATATAACCAAACCACTGCAACTCACACATTCTCTTCACTCCTGCTTGCTCAGGATAAAAAACTGGTATTTACCACCTCAAGCACACGCACATAAACAGAATACACAAAACATGGCAGTCACCGATGAAATACAGCCCCTTGCACCATTTAAACAAGATATTCATCTTAAAACAGCCACCAAGGCACGCCACGGGGCCACGTGCAGGACAGTAAAACTAGGTAAAAAGAAGAGAAATCTCATGCTCCTCCTCTGCAACTCATCACTAGTGTAACATTGAGATACTGCTGTGATGCTACAAATTTCTCTGTAATTCTTCTGAAAAACAAAACTCACAGTTCACTCCACGGTGCTTGGAACCATAGCAAAGCTTTCTGCCAACTCACATCGGTCCCCCGCGAGCCCCCCCCTCGGCAGCTTTTCAAGACCAGACAGATGAAGATGTGATCCACACTCCAACATTCGGATCTCCACAACAGTTGCACATATTGATCCCAAGAGCCCCAATGCCAAAACAACAGTACAAGCAGTTGCTTTCCAGCTGTGCTTCCCAGCTCAGAGGTACAAAAGTTAATTCAACTCTACTGGTGACCCGAGTTAAGCTCAGAACTGAATGAGCACAGAACTCATTCTTTCAAGTTTCTTATTTACTCGTTTGAAAATTATCCTTAAAAAAATTTTTTTTTCCAGTTAATTTTCTGTCAGGTTCAGCTTGAACGCTGAAGGTAGAAGTTATGTTAAAATAAAAGGTTCCCACTTACCTTCTGTATCAATGTTTGGGTCAGGAATCTCCAACTCTATGATGTTCATGCTAGATTCTTTCCAAGCTCCACTGAACATACTGGAAAAGTAGCCTGACTACATGAGGGAAGAGGAGAGAAAAAGAACTCAAGTAAGACACTTAATGCAAATTAAAGCTCTCAAAAGCAGCACACGGAACAAAAAAAAATCATTAATATTTACCTTCATGCAGAACAAAATTTATGAAGGGAACTTTTCATAATGCAAACCACTCTGACCTACTCAAGAAAGGACTAACTGTAGTTGCTCTATTTCTGAAAGGGAAAATGCGTCTAGGACGTTTGGACTACGTGTCTGCAATCAGAGTGAAGAAAGAGCTTTCAAGGGCCACAAAAGCCACACAAACTCTTTTCCTACAAACCACACCACCAATGGGGATATAACCAGTCCAAGAATTAAGTCCTTAATGTTACTGGTGGACAACAAATCCTCCAGGCATCGCGGAATGCCTGTTCAGCTACTGGGGGGCTGGAGGGAAGAAAAGCATGCAAGACATACAAATTAATGTACAAGGTTGTAAGTCTCATACCAAGGACACATGCACATACACCACTTATGGAAATATACCTTTTCTTATAAAGTGTAAGGCATATAAAACTAGAATTTGATAGGTTTCCGTCCAAATGAAGTGAAATATACTGCTCTACTAGGATTCATGATTTTCCTTCTCAGCAGCAGATGTGCCCATTATGAGGTGCTATCACTCACTGAAGTTTACCTGAGAGATCAAAAAAATAAAGTCTATTTGTACAGCACCGTATGCCCTGACCTCTTAACTCAGCATTTCAACTCAGGGCAGCACATAACATGAAATCCAATTCTGATTTTATTTCATTACATAAATATTTCCATACCTTTGGCATATCCCCTAACTACGATGACATACGATACGCTACTCTAAAACCAGGACCTCAGTCATCTTGTCGATCCTCAGGAGGCTACCTTAGCTTTGCCATGTAGGCCAACTCCTCAGTTTCAGGAGAATTTATCATTTTAGTAACCAGTATCAGAGAAAATGAAACCCTCCATTTCTCAGACCTGCCACTCACAGGTAGAGCAGCACCTTGCTGTCATTTATCAAACTAAATGCAGTAGCTTGAGAGACTAGGGAAACAGAAACATACATCCTGAGAGAGGATGCTCAACAAGGCAGAGGAGTCGTGATTTCATTGACAGCGAGCTATTTTTAACACCCACAAATATTTTACCTTGAGAAACACCACTCCAACGACAGAGCATAAATTGAAATAGAAACCTGACTTAGGAGAACAGTTAACTTCACCACAAAACTTCATCTCACAAGAACATCGCTTGTACAATGACACCTCTACAGACCAAAACTGCAATTTTCAGAGTCTGTTCAAAAGCATCCACAGAAGCTATTTAATATTCAATTTTAGTCGTGCACCCACACTAAGTTTGAAGGGCTAGCTTCACGAACTTGAGACGGAGCAGCAGCACAATCACATCCACGATTAAAAGCATTGTCGCCAACAACAGCCTAAGGACAAACCACCAAAGTGCCCACCCTGTTTATGCTGCACAACGTTAAGTCTGACTGTCCAACCCACTTATACCCTGCCTCAGTTTTACAAAGTTAAAAGCAAGCAGACAATTAAAGCTGTGTCTCCCAGCTGTCCCCCTGGTCAAACACAACCACTGCTCTATCCAGAGGTGGCTGCCTATGATCAACCTTGGGCTATATGCAAGTGACTTTTCTGCCTGCGTTTTACACGCTTCAAAAGGTTCTGATGCACGCAAAAGGCTTTTTCCTACAAGAAAGCAATGAAACAGGACCTAGACAGGCTGGAGAGCTGTACCCAGGGGAACCTCATGGAATTCAGCAAGAGCAAGCGCAAGGTCCTGCCCCTGGGGAGAAACAACCCCCCGCACCAGCACAGGCTGGGGGGGACCTGCTGGAGAGCGGCTCTGCTGAGAAGGCCCTGGCAGTGCTGTGGGGCAGCGAGGTGACCCTGAGCCAGCATCGTGCCCTTGGGGCCACGAAGGCCAACAGTGTCCTGGGCTGCATTCAAAGGAGCATGGCCAGGGCGAGGAGGTTATTGTCCCCCTCTGCTCTGCCCCAGTGAGGCCACATCTGGAGTGCTGCATCCAGTTCTGGGCCCCCTAGTTTAAGAAGGACAGGGAACTGCTTGAGCAAGTCCAGAGGAGAGCTACCAAGGAGCTGGAACATCTCCCTTGTGAGGAAAGGCTGACAGACCTGGGTTTGGTCAGCCTGGAGAAGAGAAGACTGAGGGGGGATCTCATCAATGCTTATAAATATCTAAAGGGTGGGTGTCACGATGATGGGACTAGGCTCTTTTCAGTGGTGCCCAATGACAGGCCAAGGGGCAACAGGCACAAGTTGGAACATGGGAGGTTCCACCTGAACATGAGGACAAACCCCTTCCCTGTGCGGGTGCCAGAGCAGGGGCACAGGCTGCCCAGAGAGGCTGTGGGGTCCCTTCCCTGGAGACATTCACACCCCGTCTGGACGCGGTCCTGTGCCCCCCCTGCTCTGGGTGTGCCTGCTCAAGCAGGGGTTTGGATGGGATGACCTCCAGAAGTCCCTTCCAACCCCTATCGTCCTGTGATTCTGTGAAATTTCCCTTGCTGTGGCCAATGCAAGCAATTGCTGTACCTATACTGGAAACATGGCTTTAACACTACAACAACAAAAATCAAGAATTCACTTATACCATCCCTTCTTACACCAGAGGAGCTGCATTCAACCTGCTGAGCATCTCCCAGTGCCATCTTCACCTCGTAACACATAAAACCATTTTGTGTTTCACTACAGCTAACACAGAAGCGCACACATTTTCAGGTGTAGTACCTGATGTTACTTTCTCTTCTCGCTTCAAATACATTGCTTTCCAGGTTAGACTCCCACGTTAAAGGTAACGGCACAACTGAATGAAACGTTTCAAGACAAAGCCATGGTTTCTCCCCACTTCTGTCACAGGAAAAGTAATAAAAGAGAACAGACAGTAAAGATAACAGCACTCTTCACTCCCAAAGCGCAAGACGTCTTACAAAGAATTTCACCCTAACACGAGCCCAAAATAAAACGCTTGTAAGAAACAGCATCTTTTTTGTAGGTACGCACTAGGATTTATTCTTTTCAGAGCTTCTGTGCGAGGAAGCAGCAAGGAAGCCTTCGTCCTTGGATGCACAACAAATACAGAGACCCAGCACCAGCAACTTCCCTTCAGGTTCCTACCCCTGAGTCCCAAAGAACACTAAAGTTGGACTGGGTCAGCAAGTGCTGTACAGATCCACTCCGGAAGCGCTTTCCTTGCTCTGCAATAATATTAACATCGCAGGAGACTCTCAGCCATTTCTTTAGCAAACAAGAACCTGTCCTCCGGACACCAAAAGACAGTTTTCAGGACTGTTTTCACAAAGGATGGGCCAAGGTTAAGATGATGAGATTAAAACAAAATTAAGTTGCAAGGGACAGAAACAAAGAAACTTTTCAAACACGAAGCTACAGCTACGCTTCCTAACATTACTATCAAAGGCACAAGGCATGTTGTGTAACTGCTTGCATCCACAGCGAGAGTGATAAGTCAGAAATGTAAGGGGAAGAAAAGGAAAGAAAAAAGTCTTGAGTCACACTTACCATTTACCAGACATTCTTTCATCACAAATACAGTTTCTCTTGCGAGGAAGAAAGGAGCCACTTAACCTGGCACAAATAGATCTTATGCAAGTTCCACTCCTCTCCCAGAGCACAAATTTTGACATCGCTGTTCTCCCCATTTACAAACAGAGTCTGATAAATATACTTAGAAGTGCTTTTCAGCTGTTTCCTATGCAAAAAGACAGAGACACACTCCTTCAAATTTGTCTGTTACAGAGGCAGCACCAGGTACCGGAAAGGGCTTTTTTCCTCCCCGTGAGGGACCAGCCTCCCCCCCCCGCCGTTGCTCACCTCCCCTCTCTTGTTCACTGCAGCAGCTGCTGCTGGGACCTTTCCGAAGCAGACAAGAAACTCCCCCCTGGCCCTGGCCCCCCACCAACCTCACAGCGGCAGCCCTTCCCCTCCGCCCCTCCCTTTCCCGCACAAGACCCCAAAGACCGGGCTAGGCCCTCGAGCGCCCCGGGCCCTTCCCGCACAGCCCCTCACTCGCCCCCGGCCTCGCCGGGCCCCTCCGCCCCTCACGGCCCCTCCTGCCCGCCGCGCCACCTCAGGGCCAGCGCGACCGCCGCCAGCCCCGCAGCCCCTTCCCGCCACCCGCCCCTGACAGAGCCACGTCCGCGGCCCGGAGCCCCCTCGGAGGCGGCCACCGCCGCGCTTCCCCTTGACGGCCCAGCCGCCGCCGCCCCCTCAGGAGGCCGCCCGGAGCGGTCCGATCGTCCCAATGACTCCAGCGCAGGCCAGGCCGGGAAGGGCGCACAAGAACCCGATCGGCTGAGTACTCGTTCACCTCAGGGCATTAGGGGATCGTGAGTTTGTGCTTAAAACAGACAAGTCATCAAAGAATTCTGCGAGACATACAGACAAAACCAAGAAAGCAAGCTAGGTAACAAGCAACCGTCAATAGCCTAGAAAGTCGTGTTGAGCGAGCGGCACGCGTTGGAAGAAACTGTACTTCACCACTGACAGTTAACTGACGCCTGAATACCTGAGGTCTTTGAAGAGCGCCACACTCTGGTGAGGCATCAGGCTATTCAAGAGCCATTCCAGGCACCTAGATTAAAAGCAAGGAATTAGTACCTTCCTTTTTTTCTTACATATCTCGACATTCAAGCACAGTTGCTCAGGCTCACAAAGCCTGGTTATGTACCGCGTGATTCTGAAATACTGCTTTAACGTGCCCAAGACATGAATGCATAGAAGTATGAAGGGGAGTTCTTTCAAAAACATGAACTTTACCATAACACTTTCCAAAATTTTCTGTAACTCTTAAAGTTGCATTTAGTGTCTCTCAGGGAAGAGTGAAAGCTATATTCCTAGTGCTGTTAATGCCACAAAAAGCCCTGAGAACACACTAATTCTCAGCAGAAGGAAGCAGCTAGCACTAACCTCAGCATTCTGCTCCAAAATGTCTAATTACCCCTCCTAATTAAGATAAACTCAAGCTCAAGTACTGAATATTAAAGCAGCTTTGAGATAAAAGAGTCAATGATGGCAAGTATTGTTTCACTGTCACGCTGAAGACCAAATATATTGTCTTTACTAGTGTACGTTAGTAATTAATTCATTCACAGCACAGGCTGATCAATCGACCAGAATCTACACCAAATTTAAGGTAACTGGTTATAGTAGAAACCCAAAAACTAAACAGAACAAGCAGAGCCCAAGCCACATACATTTAGGAAAAAAAAAAAGAACAAAACCAAAAACCAAACCAAAGAAACCACAAACAGAAAACCACCAACCTAACCTGGGCATTATCTCACTGCTTATAAATCCACACTTTTAATTAGAAAGGAATTCTTACCGTTTCTTCCCAGAGCCTAACCCGTATGTCCCCTGCTGAATTGTAATAACCACACACAGTTTCCTCATTGTTTCATCACATTACTGGATTAAGCCATCCTGTGGGGAGTTAAAAACCCACAAATAACTCAAGTAAGACACTTAATTCAAATTAAAACTCTCAAAAGCAGCACACGGAACAAGAAAAATCATTCCTATTTACCTTCATGCGGAACAAAATTTATGAAGGGAACTTTTCATAAGCAAAACCACTCTGACCTACGCAAGAAACATCTAATGGTAGTTGCTTGTTTTTGTAGGGACGCACTAGGATTTATTCCTTTCAGAGCTTCTGTGCGAGGAAGCAGCAAGGAAGCCTTCGTCCTTGGATGCACAACAAATACAGAGACCCAGCACCAGCAACTTCCCTTCAGGTTCCTACCCCTGAGTCCCAACGAACACTAAAGTTGGACTGGGTCAGCAAGTGCTGTACAGATCCACTCCGGAAGCGCTTTCCTTGCTCTGCAATAACATCGTAGGAGACTCTCAGCCATTTCTTTAGCAAAGAAGAACATGTTCTCTGGACACCAGGGTTAAGACCAGGAGGCTAAAAAAAATTAAGTCGCAAGAGACAGAAGCAAGGAAACTTTTCAAACACAAAGACACAGCTACGCTTACGTCCTACAAATCTCTTGGCATCACTATTCTCCCCGTTCACAGATTTCGATACGTATACTTAGAAGTGCTTCTCAGGCTTTTCCTATACCAAGAGGCAAAGAGAGACACACTCCTGTGGGCCACAGCACCTTGTCTCTGCCATCCCGTCCTCCAGACGCTGTTCTCCTGCTCCCACCTGCGCCCCAGGGGCCGCAGCTCCGGCAGAGAACCACCTGCTGCTGCCTGGGCTCCTCCCCAGGGGGACAGCGTCGGTGGCTGGATCCAATGGATCTCAGCATCCATGTCACACAATCACTGACTCCTTGAGGCTGGCCGGGAGGTCGCCGGAGGGTGGAGTTAGATGGTCCCACCCCGCTGCTCAGGGAGGGCACCTTGCAGCCGCTTGGTCGTGCCCATGTGCAAAGGGCTGTGGAACATCCCCAAGGCTGAAGACTCCACAAACTCCCTGGGCCACCTGTGCCAGTGCTCGGCACCGAGCAGCCTTTGCACTTCCCGTTCTTGAACTGCATGAGGTCCCTGTCAGCCCAGCTCTGCAGCCTGCCCAGGTGCCCCAGGATGGCAGCAGGACCCCCTGGCCGAATCGCCAGCTCCTCTCGGGCTGGTGACACCTGCCAACTTGCTGACGAGGCGCTCTGCCCCATCACCCAGAGCTAACGTTAGGTGAGGAAGGGGCGAAGCACGACCAGAGCCACTACTGACCCCCGGGAGACACCGCTACGTCCTGGCCTTGCGCTAGGCTTGCTGCCACCGAGCGGCACCCTCTGGGCCCGGCCGTTCAGCCCCTTTCAGTCCCGCCCGCTGTCGGCTCATCCAGCCCACTTCCATTCGAGTGGCTCCAACGCCGTGTTTAGAAAGAAGAGACTGCAAGATGGGCGCACGCAAGCACACAGCTTTCAAAATCCCACGCCACAAACCTCCCACGCTGGCTATTTCCGCCAATTGCCCCAAAGCCTCCAGAGAAGAAAACACCCCGTAAGCTCACGCCTGCAAGGCCAACGACTGTTTTTAATGCCGGATTTGGCTTTGCTGCCCGTTGCCTCCCAACGAGCGCTGTTTTTTGCAAGGCGATCCCAAAAGCTGAACGCAGGCTAGAGCTCTTCCTCGAGGGACCTGTGGGCAGGCGTGCCAGCCGGCAGAGCCGTCCAGCTCTCTGGAAGCTCTCTTTGAGTCCTTCCTGGCCAGAGGCAGATCTGGGAGGAGAGACAGGGTGGGCTGCCGGCACCCTTTGTGCAGCTTGGTCCCTGCTGGGGGCGGTCTGGCTGCTTCCTGGATTATTCTTCCTCCTCTTCGGCATTGCGGGAGTCAGATGCTGCGCTCCTCCCGCATCCAGGGTCACAATCTGCCCCCGCCACCGCTGCAGCGCCCCGAGTGCCTGTCCCACCTGCATCTCTCGACTGCTGAGACCCTCCTCCTCCTGCCCCTCTCCCTCTCCCTGCCCCTGCTAAGGGCTCCTAGTCCATGGTGACCACAAACAGGCTGTGGGGATCATAGCCGTGCTGTGGGGATCTGCTCCCCACTCCGCGCTCCGCTGAGTTTGCTCCCAAGCAGCCCTGGCTGCGGGAGCCCCCTTGGAGCCGGCGTTGGAGGGCCTCGGGAGCTGCATCGCCTCTTGGGGCTCGGGCACAACGCGGAGGACTTGTTCTCTCCCTCTTCCTCTTGCGTGCTGAGCGGCGGCGCCCCGTGTGCTCCACAGGGGGGCTGTGGATATCATTGCCCCGCTGACAGCATCTTCTCTGCTCCCTCTGCTTTGGCAGGCTCTGCTCCTGAGCAGCACTGGCTGCGCGAGCTGACTGGCAGCTGCTCTTGGAGGGCCCTGGAGCTGCGCCGTGCCTGGGAGCGCAGTCAACACTCGCAGGGCTAGTTCTCTTCCTCCTCCCTGCTGAGTGCTCGTAGTCCGTGGGGTCCACGACCCAGCTGCGGAGATCCCTGCCCCACTGCGGCGATCTGCTCCGGGGCCTCTCCCTGCCACCCTTCCTCTGGGAAGAAGGGCTCGCTCCACGCTCCTCCTCCTCGCTGCCCTCCTGCATGGTGTGCAGCAGACGGCCCGAGGGCGGAGAGCAGACCAGGCAGTCAGCTTTCCTTCTGGACACCAGCCTTGTCAAGCTGCAGAAGAAGCGATGCCAGCAGAAGCCCACGCAGGAGGCAATGCTGAGCCTGCCTGGCCAGATGGGGCCCAGCCAGCCTGCAGATGCCTCCCGTGCACCTGCCCAGGTGGGCTGGCTGGTGCTGGCTCTTGCGGAGGAGCCGCTGTCCCCTGGAGAGTCCTCCATGCCCGCTGCCACGTCCTGCAAGGAGAGCTGGGATAGGGTCCTGCCCTTCCCTCCTCAAGGGAGCAGAGCCGCGGGAAGCCCCAGAAGGTGCCTGAGGGGACAGCTAAGGGCCTTCCAGAGCCTCTCCTGGAGGGCTGCAGAGGCGGAAGGGCCAAAGGCGCACCAATGGGACGGATCTAGGGGGGGTGCTTTGAGAGGGAGCAGCGTCGCAACTGTCAACAGCGGTGCCGCGTGCCAGGGAAAAGAGAGCGATGCCAAGATGCCAGAAAGAAGCCCACTGCCCACGTGCTGCCCTCAGCCACCTCCCCGGGGTTACCTTGGTCTGTCGAGGCTCACCCTCTGCTCCCACAGAACCCACTTGCTTCCTGCTGGACCCCCACAGGCTGAGGAAGGAAGGGGCATACGATGGTGCCGGTGAGGAAGCAGCCATTTCGCTAGGTTTCGGATCAGAGCACCTGGAGAATAAAAACAAAGAGAGGCATCTCTGTTTAGGGCTCTTCTTGCAGCCTCCTCTCGGCTTCAGTCCTTTTGTGGGAGCGGTTTCTACGACAGAGGGAAGATGCGACCAGGGCCACAAATGGCATTCTGGCAAGTTCAGCTGGGGTCTTCCCCAATCCCCCTGTCGGAGCAAGGCCTCGTCTTTATAACCCCTATGGCCTCCATTTCATAGAATCGTAGAATCATCAGGCAGTTTGGACTGGAAGGGACCTGAAAGATCACCTCGTTCCACCTCCCCTGCCCTGGCCACAGACACCTTCCACCAGACCACGTTGCTCAAAGCCCCGTCCAGCCTGGCCTCCAACACCTCCCGGGAGAGGGCACCTACAGCTTCCCTGGGCAACCTGTGCCAGGGCCTCGCCACCCTCACCCTCAAGGATTTCTGCCTAACAGAGAGCTAACCAAAACCTACCCTCCCTCGCTTTCAAACCGGTCCCCCTCTTCCTACCACCACACTCCCTGATAAAGAGTCCCTCCCCACCTCGCCTGTAGGCCCCCTTTAAGTACTCTTCCCTACGTCAGCCAGCTTCACAGAGCAGGCAAGCAGCACTTTGCACCAGGGCAGCAGCCTAAAGCCCGCTAGGGAAAGATAACCACTGACGTGGGGTAGCTCAGCTCTGACAGCGCTGAATGGGGCGGCCTGTACTCGCTCTCCTGTGAGAGAAACGCTCGGGGGGATGAGAAGAAAATCAGCACAAACCAGGAGAGGAAACCGATTCTGAACAGGTTTTAGTACCGCTTGTTATTTATTACCTGATGTAAAACAGCAGATACGCTTGCTGCCTGAGCACGGTGTCGATGCCACAACGATCCACAGACTCATCGTCCATCTTATACCACGCTCCGCTGCTGGCCTGCAAAGAAAGGCGTCGATGTCTGGAGATGAACGGCACGGTGCCTCCACCAACCCAGGCAGAGAACTGCAGAACCAAGAGAAAGCCAAAACCAACCCAGCCCAGCCCCTAAGGAGACCTTCTCGCCAAGACCCTCGGCTGCCAGTAACACTGCCGTGAAAGCGTGTCTTCGGCAGGGTAGATTTTGCCCTGCCTTGCTAGGCAGGACGTCCCTCTTTACCTTTGTGTAGCAGAAATAGTGTCCGTGATAACAGCTGGGACCGCGGTGCACCACGACAGCATATAAGGAGTAGAGGAGGGGCTCCCCAGCTGCGTGAGACGTGTACGGGCGAAGGTCCAAGTACTCGGGGTACTCCACAACCTACGGAGAGAGCAAGAGGGCTCAGAAGCCATCCTGAAATACTACGTGAAGTAGCCTTCCAAGACTAAGGGCTAGAGGCGTAGAAAGACATCTCTGGGGCTGACGGCAACTCGGCGCTCCCTAAAGCTACGGGGCGTGGTTTGGGTGGCAGGAAACTGTTCTCGGCCAAAGCAGCTCTGCCGGAGCAGGGCACGCGCTTCTCCTCCCGCGGGAACTCTCCTCTCCTGGCAAGGGAACACAAAGACCTCAACGCCAACAGCCGGCGAAAGGCCCCGCTGCTTTGGGAAACCCCCTGCGCCAGGAAGAGGAGGTTGCGCTCCAGCTGCGTACACACCTTGCTGATCTTCCCGCCGGTGAAATCGTCAAACCTTTTCAGGCACACCGTGAGAACCATGGGCGCGCGATGGATTGTAAACCTCTTGGAGGCGGCGACCATCCTCTCACACCTTGGAAGCAAGCACAGAGGCGAGGGCTGAAACGCACCCTGCGACGCAGCCTTTCTTCCCCCCGGAAGGCCAGACAACCCTTCCCGGCTCACACATCCTTGCGCTATTTTAAAACTATTCAGCACTGTAAGGCCACGCTAAAGCCAGCCGCGTCGTCTCCTTGTGCGTTAAGCCTACACGAAACGACGGCTTATGCTCGGCGACACGCAGCACCTTCACGCAGGATCTAGTACGATTAGGACGTTAGCGTTCATCTTACTGGCTACACCGATAGCAGTTTTCGCCCTCCAGCCGCTCAGGTCGGACAAAGCCCTCCAGAGCACCGGTGACAGAAGAGGCTGCCTGGAGGAGTGAGAAAGGAGAGCACTGAGCTGCGGGAAACACCCTCACCCAAACACCTCCTAGGAGTTTACGCAAAAACCTAGCTAGACGACGCTGAGGAGACCCGGCCTCAGCCTGCAAGCAGCGTCCGGAAGGAGACGGGACGAGCCTTTGGGGCTGAACATTGCCCTCCTTCCCAAGGGATTCCCAAGGCTACCGAGAGCCACCTCTCTGTGGCGCTGCACAGTTCAGCTACCGAGGGTGTGCAGGGTCACCACCAAGGAAAACAATACCACCCGCCAGGCCAGGAGCCAGACGGCTGCTGAGGGAGGGCAAAGGGAAGAAGGCTGAGAGGACGTCCAGGGTGCAGAGAGGACAATTCCCACTCGCCCGCCTTCAAGCCAGCACCCACAGGCAGACCGCTGCCACGGCCTCCCCAGAGGGACTCAGGCCATTCCGCTTCCCGCCCACCACCAAGCTCTCTTCGGGTCACAGGAGGCGTTTTTAAGCCAACCGCGTTGATTCTGGAAAGCTACAGGGGCCTTGGGATGCCCCGAAGCACAAGCCACAAGCCCTCTTACTTTCACGTCCAAAGGAACGTCCAGGAAGGCCTCGTAGGAACTGGAAACTGCCTTGCAGCTCAAGCACGTGACTGGAAGGCAAACCGAAACGCTCAGCGATAGGGGAGGTCGACCGTGCCCGTTCATGCTCCTCCTACCTACTGCGCCAGTCAGACGTACAGCTGTTTATCACAGGCAGCAGGCAGAAGGGCACAGCCAGTCCCAAGGGGAACAACAGGTGGGGAGCAGTACCTCTGGATCTCAGAGAGCCCCCAAAGATTTGATGGACGACGGTAGTCGATTGGGAAGAGGTGTCCAAGCTGGAAAGAAACGGTAAGGGGCAGAGAGTCACCTCCTCCAGGAGTTTTACTTGGCCTGAAAACCCTGGGCGCAGGTTCTCCTTGATGGGAGCACCTCAAGGAGTCCAAAGGGCTCGGGAGCATTGGAAAGGCAATTTGCTTGTGCTTACTCGCTGCTTCCGCTCAGGCAAGCGCTCTGCATGGCATCGACAGCAAGGCGGAGGAACTCGTGGGCGTCTTCCTGCACGCCCAGCTGGAAATGTTCTCCTATGCCTAAGAAAGAGGAAGTTAGTCCTTCTCTCCTCCGCGAACAGACGGAGACATGGCAAAGCACCTGAAACGACTTACATGTCAGAACGCTGACGACACCCCAGGGCTCGATGGCACTGCCTGAGGAACGCAAGACGCTGTTCACGTGCGCTTCCATCCTGCACATCACGCAGACGCCTTGCTGACGACCTGAAGAGGGAGGTGGGAGGGAAGCAAGCTTCTCCGCTTAGCAAAATAGCCATAGCAACGGGAAACCTCACGCAGGCCTTGGAGTCCCAGGAGCGGCCTCCACCCCTCCCAAGGCCCCCACGTCCCAACAAGCCCAGGACATTCGAGTGCGCAGAAGACACTCTTCAGAAGGACGCTTCGCTGACAGAGCCTGTCTGTGCCACAGGCAAAGAGGGTTTAACTTGCAGGAGCTGGGACCAAGACACGGGGCTACAAAGAGGCGCCTTTCTGAAGGGGAAAGAGACACCTGGACAGGACAAGCGGCTTCTGGGCTTGAGTGTTCAAAGACGACCAACTCGGCGGGTTGAGAAAGGAGGGCGGCTTTGCTCCTAAGCTGAATTCCAGGTGCTGGGAACCCTTGGCAAGTGCCCAACGAACGAGGAGCTGTTCATCAAAGTACTCACACGACTGGCTGTGCTCCCGAGAGAGCAGGTAGTTGGCCAGAGGGGGTGTGTAGGTCAGGCACTGCAGGATGGAGTTGAGGAAGCACGTATTGCCCAGGTTGTGGAGTCCCGCTCCAGCTCCCTGTCGGTGCTGCCAGGCCAGGCAAATCTTCTCCGGGGGAAAGAGGACCCTTTGTGGAGGAGCCATTCCCTCGACAAGGACTGCAGGGAAACGACATTGGGGAAGAGGTGAGAAGGCAGCCCTGCTGCTGTCAGACCTTTCTGCCAGCAAGGACACCTTTCAGTGTCTTGTGCCTAGCGGCAGAGGAGTGACACAAGGTGCTTTCCTGTCTCTAATGGAGAACACCTGGGTAAGCCTGGCTGCTAGCAGGAAAGCGCCCCAGGATTCGCCCTAGGCTCTCAGCGCACCAGCAGGCAGGGATGGAGCCCCAGCCGCGCCCGTTGCCTTTGGCGTTGGCAAAGGCCGAGCCTGCTGGCGAAGCCGCTACTCACAGGAGTCGTTCCCCGTTGCGGCCATCGCTCCTCTCGGGAACAGAGGGGAAGGCTCCGGATGGCAAACGATGTCGGGAGGCGCTCCAGAGAGAGAGCAGCGCCGAGCCTGCCGCCTGATTGCAAAGAAATAACCGCAGCTCACCAAAAGGATTTAAAAAAGCGCCACACGAAACCCACAGAACGGTATCTGCCCTCAAATCTCTTTCGGTGGTGCTCGGAACTGCGGCAGAGCTGCAGGCTGACGCCTTTCCCAGCGCTGTCCCAGGGCCCCAGTCCACAGCACCTTCAAAGGCCCTTGGGAAAGGCTCCAATGCACGGCACCTTCTCTGAAGAGGACCTGCTGCTGGCCTGTGGCCAGCGTTAGCAACACAGCCCGCCGCCTCTCTAGCCCACGCTTTCCCACCTTGCGTGCAGGAGCGACCGGCTTTGGGCTGCTGCTTGAGCAGCTCCCGCTGCCGTGCTCCTCCTCTGCCAGCCTTCCTACCGCAGCACTCAGGGTGGGCTTCTCGTCCTTCTAGGCTGAGCCCAACGCCTCACGCTGCACTGCCACCCCCCCACCCCCTACTTGCCCCTCCTAGGATACGGCAAAGAAAGAACAACTGCCAAACAGCAGCGCTACCCATAGCCCACGTGTGGCCAGCCTACAAAGGTGCGATGGCTCAGCCTAGGGCTGGCAAGGTACAGACCAGCCTCTCCTTTCATCCCACAGCGACCTACTCTGCCATCTGCCCTGCAAGTCACGTCACGGTTACCTTTGAGAGAGGAGGGAAGCTGGGCAGAAGTGGGCAGGAAACGAGGAATGCTTGGAAAAAAGGAGCCGCGCGAGCAGCAAAGGCAGGAGCCGAGTTGTCCCGAAGGCCAGCTCAGCCCAACTGGCCTTCGCTGGCCCGCTCCTCAGGATCACAGGCCCTGGCCGGGTGAGCTCACAAGCGCCGGGCGGGTGCCGCATCACCGCCCCTTTGTGACACGGGGACGCACGGGGACGCGCTGCGGCCAGCAGCCGCCACAGCCCGGGCACCTCCTGTAGCCAGCAGCTGGCAGCCCCCGGGCTTCCCCACGCGCTGCTGCCCAAGCGCCGTCTGTCCGCCGGCAGAGCTCCCACCTCTTCGCCGAGCCACACAGCCAGACGGACGAAGCGCTGGCCAGGCCTGGAAGCGCTCCTGCTCGCACCTTTGCCTGCCACCTGCGCTCGCTGAGGCTTTCCTTTCTGCTCTGCCCAGCTACAGGACTGTGTCCGTGACACTGGTGTAGCAAAGCACCCGGGCTCTCGCAGCTTCTTTTCCAAGCAGTTTGATCTGCCCCCCACCAGGTACAGCCACAGCCTGACTCTGAACGAGAGCTACCAAAGAAACGCCCTCAGCAACTGCGCTGCATTGACCTTGGCTGCCTCTCTCACCCTCCAGCTCCCCAAAACATTGGTGGGCAGCGCCTTAGCACCTGGATTCACCCCTTGACCTGCTCGGAGCCCGGGGAGCATTGCTTCCAGCGCACGCTGGGGCCCTGCCACAGCAGCACTAGCAGGCTCCAGAGCCCTTTCCCTGGCACCAGCCAGCAGCCAAGCGCCGCATTCAATGCTCACGCCACAAGCTCACCGAGCAGGACAAAGGCAGCTTTGCTTCCAAGCCTCCTCTAGCACCGCTCCTCCAGCTGGCAGCCATCCCACACTCCTAGGTGCAGAGGGACCTCACTGCTGAGCTCAGGGCAGGGTCAGGGCTCCGGAGCTGGCAGCGCCCAGTGCCACCCAGGAAAGCAGGGCACCCTGGCAGCTGGAGGTTGAGCAGGGTGTGCCCGCTCCTCACTCACACGCTTCAGCCACAGCTCGTGTGCTGGGGCAGCACGGCATTCGCTACCCTTCACAAAGAGCCACGGCAGGCGGGCTGGCTTGGCTGAACGTGGCTGAAGAGCGCCTGTGCCCCGAGGGGCGCCTTTTGCCGAAGGCATCTTGGGCATAAGATGGCCGGGCCAGAGATCTTTCTTCTTTGACTTTCTATAGCATTCTTCCTCTGAAGGTGCCGGGGTGGGGGCGGGCGGGGCAGAAGAAAGGAAGAAACACCATTCCTTGCTGTCAGGACTAAAGGCTCCAAGGAAGCTGAGCAGAAGCAGGTGCCGGAGCTCGGCCTCGGGATGGCAGCAGGACCCCCTGGCCGAATCGCCAGCTCCTCTCGGGCTGGTGACACCTGCCAACTTGCTGAGGAGGCGCTCTGCCCCATCACCCAGAGCTAACATTAGGGGAGGAAGGGGCGAAGCAGGACCAGAGCCACTACTGACCCCCGGGAGATACCGCTACGTCCTGGCCTTGCGCTGGGCTTGCTGCCACCGAGCGGCACCCTCTGGGCCCGGCCGTTCAGCCCCTTTCAGTCCCGCCCGCTGTCGGCTCATCCAGCCCACTTCCATTCGAGTGGCTCCAACGCCGTGTTTAGAAAGAAGAGACTGCAAGATGGGCGCACGCAAGCACACAGCTTTCAAAATCCCACGCCACAAACCTCCCACGCTGGCTATTTCTGCCAATTGCCCCAAAGCCTCCAGAGAAGAAAACACCCCGTAAGCTCACGCCTGCAAGGCCAACGACTGTTTTTAATTCCGGATTTGGCTTTGCTGCCCATTGCCTCCCAGCGAGCGCTGTTTTTTGCAAGGCGATCCCAAAAGCTGAACGCAGGCTAGAGCTCTTCCTCGAGGGACCTGTGGGCAGGCGTGCCAGCCGGCAGAGCCGTCCAGCTCTCTGGAAGCTCTCTTTGAGTCCTTCCTGGCCAGAGGCAGATCTGGGAGGAGAGACAGGGTGGGCTGCCGGCACCCTTTGTGCAGCTTGGTCCCTGCTGGGGGCGGTCTGGCTGCTTCCTGGATTATTCTTCCTCCTCTTCGGCATTGCGGGAGTCAGATGCTGCGCTCCTCCCGCATCCAGGGTCACAATCTGCCCCCGCCACCGCTGCAGCGCCCCGAGTGCCTGTCCCACCTGCATCTCTGGACTGCTGAGACCCTCCTCCTCCTGCCCCTCTCCCTCTCCCTGCCCCTGCTAAGGGCTCCTAGTCCATGGTGACCACAAACAGGCTGTGGGGATCATAGGCGTGCCGTGGGGATCTGCTCCCCACTCCGCGCTCCGCTGAGTTTGCTCCCAAGCAGCCCTGGCTGCGGGAGCCCCCTTGGAGCCGGCGTTGGAGGGCCTCGGGAGCTGCATCGCCTCTTGGGGCTCGGGCACAACGCGGAGGACTTGTTCTCTCCCTCTTCCTCTTGCGTGCTGAGCGGCGGCGCCCCGTGTGCTCCACAGGGGGGCTGTGGATATCATTGCCCCGCTGACAGCATCTTCTCTGCTCCCTCTGCTTTGGCAGGCTCTGCTCCTGAGCAGCGCTGGCTGCGCGAGCTGACTGGCAGCTGCTCTTGGAGGGCCCTGGAGCTGCGCCGTGCCTGGGAGCGCAGTCAACACTCGCAGGGCTAGTTCTCTTCCTCCTCCCTGCTGAGTGCTCGTAGTCCGTGGGGTCCACGACCCAGCTGCGGAGATCCCTGCCCCACTGCGGCGATCTGCTCCGGGGCCTCTCCCTGCCACCCTTCCTCTGGGAAGAAGGGCTCGCTCCACGCTCCTCCTCCTCGCTGCCCTCCTGCATGGTGTGCAGCAGACGGCCCGAGGGCGGAGAGCAGACCAGGCAGTCAGCTTTCCTTCTGGACACCAGCCTTGTCAAGCTGCAGAAGAAGCGATGCCAGCAGAAGCCCACGCAGGAGGCAATGCTGAGCCTGCCTGGCCAGATGGGGCCCAGCCAGCCTGCAGATGCCTCCCGTGCACCTGCCCAGGTGGGCTGGCTGCTGCTGGCTCTTGCGGAGGAGCCGCTGTCCCCTGGAGAGTCCTCCATGCCCGCTGCCACGTCCTGCAAGGAGAGCTGGGATAGGGTCCTGCCCTTCCCTCCTCAAGGGAGCAGAGCCGCGGGAAGCCCCAGAAGGTGCCTGAGGGGACAGCTAAGGGCCTTCCAGAGCCTCTCCTGGAGGGCTGCAGAGGCGGAAGGGCCAAAGGCGCACCAATGGGACGGATCTAGGGGGGGTGCTTTGAGAGGGAGCAGCGTCGCAACTGTCAACAGCGGTGCCGCGTGCCAGGGAAAAGAGAGCGATGCCAAGATGCCAGAAAGAAGCCCACTGCCCACGTGCTGCCCTCAGCCACCTCCCCGGGGTTACCTTGGTCTGTCGGGGCTCACCCTCTGCTCCCACAGAACCCACTTGCTTCCTGCTGGACCCCCACAGGCTGGGGAAGGAAGGGGCATTCGATGGTGCCGGTGAGGAAGCAGCCATTTCGCTAGGTTTCGGATCGGAGCACCTGGAGAATAAAAACAAAGAGAGGCATCTCTCTTTAGGGCTCTTCTTGCAGCCTCCTCTCGGCTTCAGTCCTTTTGTGGGAGCGGTTTCTACGACAGAGGGAAGATGCGACCAGGGCCACAAATGGCATTCTGGCAAGTTCAGCTGGGGTCTTCCCCAATCCCCCTGTCGGAGCAAGGCCTCGTCTTTATAACCCCTATGGCCTCCATTTCATAGAATCGTAGAATCATCAGGCAGTTTGGACTGGAAGGGACCTGACAGATCACCTCGTTCCACCTCCCCTGCCCTGGGCACAGACACCTTCCACCAGACCACGTTGCTCAAAGCCCCGTCCAGCCTGGCCTCCAACACCTCCCGGGAGAGGGCACCTACAGCTTCCCTGGGCAACCTGTGCCAGGGCCTCGCCACCCTCACCCTCAAGGATTTCTGCCTAACAGAGAGCTAACCAAAACCTACCCTCCCTCGCTTTCAAACCGGTCCCCCTCTTCCTACCACCACACTCCCTGATAAAGAGTCCCTCCCCACCTCGCCTGTAGGCCCCCTTTAAGTACTCTTCCCTACGTCAGCCAGCTTCACAGAGCAGGCAAGCAGCACTTTGCACCAGGGCAGCAGCCTAAAGCCCGCTAGGGAAAGATAACCACTGACGTGGGGTAGCTCAGCTCTGACAGCGCTGAATGGGGCGGCCTGTACTCGCTCTCCTGTGAGAGAAACGCTCGGGGGGATGAGAAGAAAATCAGCACAAACCAGGAGAGGAAACCGATTCTAAACAGGTTTTAGTACCGCTTGTTATTTATTACCTGATGTAAAACAGCAGATACGCTTGCTGCCTGAGCACGGTGTCGATGCCACAACGATCCACAGACTCATCGTCCATCTTATACCACGCTCCGCTGCTGGCCTGCAAAGAAAGGCGTCGGTATCTGGAGATGAACGGCACGGTGCCTCCACCAACCCAGGCAGAGAACTGCAGAACCAAGAGAAAGCCAAAACCAACCCAGCCCAGCCCCTAAGGAGACCTTCTTGCCAAGACCCTCGGCTGCCAGTAACACTGCCGTGAAAGCGTGTCTTCGGCAGGGTAGATTTTGCCCTGCCTTGCTAGGCAGGACGTCCCTCTTTACCTTTGTGTAGCAGAAATAGTGTCCATGATAACAGCTGTGACCGCGGTGCACCACGACAGCATATAAAGAGTAGAGGAGCGGCTCCCCAGCTGCGTGAGACGTGTACGGGCGAAGGTCCAAGTACTCGGGGTACTCCACAACCTACGGAGAGAGCAAGAGGGCTCAGAAGCCATCCTGAAATACTACGTGAACTAGCCTTCCAAGACTAAGGGCTAGAGGCGTAGAAAGACATCTCTGGGGCTGACGGCAACTCGGCGCTCCCTAAAGCTACGGGGCGTGGTTTGGGTGGCAGGAAACTGTTCTCAGCCAAAGCAGCTCTGCCGGAGCAGGGCACGCGCTTCTCCTCCCGCGGGAACTCTCCTCTCCTGGCAAGGGAACGCAAAGACCTCAACGCCAACAGCCGGCGAAAGGCCCCGCTGCTTTGGGAAACCCCCTGCGCCAGGAAGAGGAGGTTGCGCTCCAGCTGCGTACACACCTTGCTGATCTTCCCGCCGGTGAAATCGTCAAACCTTTTCAGGCACACCGTGAGAACCATGGGCGCGCGATGGATTGTAAACCTCTTGGAGGCGGCGACCATCCTCTCACACCTTGGAAGCAAGCACAGAGGCGAGGGCTGAAACGCACCCTGCGACGCAGCCTTTCTTCCCCCCGGAAGGCCAGACAACCCTTCCCGGCTCACACATCCTTGCGCTATTTTAAAACTATTCAGCACTGTAAGGCCACGCTAAAGCCAGCCGCGTCGTCTCCTTGTGCGTTCAGCCTACACGAAACGACGGCTTATGCTCGGCGACACGCAGCACCTTCACGCAGGATCTAGTACGATTAGGACGTTAGCGTTCATCTTACTGGCTACACCGATAGCAGTTTTCGCCCTCCAGCCGCTCAGGTCGGACAAAGCCCTCCAGAGCACCGGTGACAGAAGAGGCTGCCTGGAGGAGTGAGAAAGGAGAGCACTGAGCTGCGGGAAACACCCTCACCCAAACACCTCCTAGGAGTTTACGCAAAAACCTAGCTAGACGACGCTGAGGAGACCCGCCCTCAGCCTGCAAGCAGCGTCCGGAAGGAGACGGGACGAGCCTTTGGGGCTGAACATCGCCCTCCTTCCCAAGGGATTCCCAAGGCTACCGAGAGCCACCTCTCTGTGGCGCTGCACAGTTCAGCTACCGAGGGTGTGCAGGGTCACCACCAAGGAAAACAATACCACCCGCCAGGCCAGGAGCCAGACGGCTGCTGAGGGAGGGCAAAGGGAAGAAGGCTGAGAGGACGTCCAGGGTGCAGAGAGGACAATTCCCACTCGCCCGCCTTCAAGCCAGCACCCACAGGCAGACCGCTGCCACGGCCTCCCCAGAGGGACTCGGGCCATTCCGCTTCCCGCCCACCACCAAGCTCTCTTCGGGTCACAGGAGGCGTTGTTAAGCCAACCGCGTTGATTCTGGAAAGCTACAGGGGCCTTGGGATGCCCCGAAGCACAAGCGACAAGCCCTCTTACTTTCACGTCCAAAGGAACGTCCAGGAAGGCCTCGTAGGAACTGGAAACTGCCTTGCAGCTCAAGCACGTGACTGGAAGGCAAACCGAAACGCTCAGCGATAGGGGAGGTCGACCGTGCCCGTTCATGCTCCTCCTACCTACTGCGCCAGTCAGACGTACAGCTGTTTATCACAGGCAGCAGGCAGAAGGGCACAGCCAGTCCCAAGGGGAACAACAGGTGGGGAGCAGTACCTCTGGATCTCAGAGAGCCCCCAAAGATTTGATGGACGACGGTAGTCGATTGGGAAGAGATGTCCAAGCTGGAAAGAAACGGTAAGGGGCAGAGAGTCACCTCCTCCAGGAGTTTTACTTGGCCTGAAAACCCTGGGCGTAGGTTCTCCTTGATGGGAGCACCTCAAGGAGTCCAAAGGGCTCGGGAGCATTGGAAAGGCAATTTGCTTGTGCTTACTCGCTGCTTCCGCTCAGGCAAGCGCTCTGCATGGCATCGACAGCAAGGCGGAGGAACTCGTGGGCGTCTTCCTGCACGCCCAGCTGGAAATGTTCTCCTATGCCTAAGAAAGAGGAAGTTAGTCCTTCTCTCCTCCGCGAACAGACGGAGACATGGCAAAGCACCTGAAACGACTTACATGTCAGAACGCTGACGACACCCCAGGGCTCGATGGCACTGCCTGAGGAACGCAAGACGCTGTTCACGTGCGCTTCCATCCTGCACATCACGCAGACGCCTTGCTGACGACCTGAAGAGGGAGGTGGGAGGGAAGCAAGCTTCTCCGCTTAGCAAAATAGCCATAGCAACGGGAAACCTCACGCAGACCTTGGAGTCCCAGGAGCGGCCTCCACCCCTCCCAAGGCCCCCACGTCCCAACAAGCCCAGGACATTCGAGTGCGCAGAAGACACTCTTCAGAAGGACGCTGCTTCGCTGACAGAGCCTGTCTGTGCCACAGGCAAAGAGGGTTTAACTTGCAGGAGCTGGGACCAAGACGCGGGGCTACAAAGAGGCGCCTTTCTGAAGGGGAAAGAGACACCTGGACAGGACAAGCGGCTTCTGGGCTTGAGTGTTCAAAGACGACCAACTCGGCGGGTTGAGAAAGGAGGGCGGCTTTGCTCCTAAGCTGAATTCCAGGTGCTGGGAACCCTTGGCAAGTGCCCAACGAACGAGGAGCTGTTCATCAAAGTACTCACACGACTGGCTGTGCTCCCGAGAGAGCAGGTAGTTGGCCAGAGGGGGTGTGTAGGTCAGGCACTGCAGGATGGAGTTGAGGAAGCACGTATTGCCCAGGTTGTGGAGTCCCGCTCCAGCTCCCTGTCGGCGCTGCCAGGCCAGGCAAATCTTCTCCGGGGGAAAGAGGACCCTTTGTGGAGGAGCCATTCCCTCGACAAGGACTGCAGGGAAACGACATTGGGGAAGAGGTGAGAAGGCAGCCCTGCTTCTGTCAGACCTTTCTGCCAGCAAGGACACCTTTCAGTGTCTTGTGCCTAGCGGCAGAGGAGTGACACAAGGTGCTTTCCTGTCTCTAATGGAGAACACCTGGGTAAGCCTGGCTGCTAGCAGGAAAGCGCCCCAGGATTCGCCCTAGGCTCTCAGCACACCAGGAGGCAGGGATGGAGCCCCAGCCGCGCCCGTTGCCTTTGGCGTTGGCAAAGGCCGAGCCTGCTGGCGAAGCCGCTACTCACAGGAGTCGTTCCCCGTTGCGGCCATCGCTCCTCTCGGGAACAGAGGGGAAGGCTCCGGATGGCAAAGGACGTCGGGAGGCGCTCCAGAGAGAGAGCAGCGCCGAGCCTGCCGCCTGATTGCAAAGAAATAACCGCAGATCACCAAAAGGATTTAAAAAAGCGCCACACGAAACCCACAGAACGGTATCTGCCCTCAAATCTCTTTCGGTGGTGCTCGGAACTGCGGCAGAGCTGCAGGCTGACGCCTTTCCCAGCGCTGTCCCAGGGCCCCAGTCCACAGCACCTTCAAAGGCCCTTGGGAAAGGGTCCAATGCACGGCACCTTCTCTGAAGAGGACCTGCTGCTGGCCTGTGGCCAGCGTTAGCAACACAGCCCGCCGCCTCTCTAGCCCACGCTTTCCCACCTTGCGTGCAGGAGCGACCGGCTTTGGGCTGCTGCTTGAGCAGCTCCCGCTGCCGTGCTCCTCCTCTGCCAGCCTTCCTACCGCAGCACTCAGGGTGGGCTTCTCGTCCTTCTAGGCTGAGCCCAACGCCTCATGCTGCACTGCCACCCCCCCACCCCCTACTTGCCCCTCCTAGGATACGGCAAAGAAAGAACAACTGCCAAACAGCAGCGCTACCCATAGCCCACGTGTGGCCAGCCTACAAAGGTGCGATGGCTCAGCCTAGGGCTGGCAAGGTACAGACCAGCCTCTCCTTTCATCCCACAGCGACCTACTCTGCCATCTGCCCTGCAAGTCACGTCACGGTTACCTTTGAGAGAGGAGGGAAGCTGGGCAGAAGTGGGCAGGAAACGAGGAATGCTTGGAAAAAAGGAGCCGCGCGAGCAGCAAAGGCAGGAGCCGAGTTGTCCCGAAGGCCAGCTCAGCCCAACTGGCCTTCGCTGGCCCGCTCCTCAGGATCACAGGCCCTGGCCGGGTGAGCTCACAAGCGCCGGGCGGGTGCCGCATCACCGCCCCTTTGTGACACGGGGACGCACGGGGACGCGCTGCGGCCAGCAGCCGCCACAGCCCGGGCACCTCCTGTAGCCAGCAGCTGGCAGCCCCCGGGCTTCCCCACGCGCTGCTGCCCAAGCGCCGTCTGTCCGCCGGCAGAGCTCCCACCTCTTCGCCGAGCCACACAGCCAGACGGACGAAGCGCTGGCCAGGCCTGGAAGCGCTCCTGCTCGCACCTTTGCCTGCCACCTGCGCTCGCTGAGGCTTTCCTTTCTGCTCTGCCCAGCTACAGGACTGTGTCCGTGACACTGGTGTAGCAAAGCACCCGGGCTCTCGCAGCTTCTTTTCCAAGGAGTTTGAGCTGCCCCCCACCAGGTACAGCCACAGCCTGACTCTGAACGAGAGCTACCAAAGAAACGCCCTCAGCAACTGCGCTGCATTGACCTTGGCTGCCTCTCTCACCCTCCAGCTCCCCAAAACATTGGTGGGCAGCGCCTTAGCACCTGGATTCACCCCTTGACCTGCTCGGAGCCCAGGGAGCATTGCTTCCAGCGCACGCTGGGGCCCTGCCACAGCAGCACTAGCAGGCTCCAGAGCCCTTTCCCTGGCACCAGCCAGCAGCCAAGCGCCGCATTCAATGCTCACGCCACAAGCTCACCGAGCGGGACAAAGGCAGCTTTGCTTCCAAGCCTCCTCTAGCACCGCTCCTCCAGCTGGCAGCCATCCCACACTCCTAGGTGCAGAGGGACCTCACTGCTGAGCTCAGGGCAGGGTCAGGGCTCCGGAGCTGGCAGCGCCCAGTGCCACCCAGGAAAGCAGGGCACCCTGGCAGCTGGAGGTTGAGCAGGGTGTGCCCGCTCCTCACTCACACGCTTCAGCCACAGCTCGTGTGCTGGGGCAGCACGGCATTCGTTACCCTTCACAAAGAGCCACGGCAGGCGGGCTGGCTTGGCTGAACGTGGCTGAAGAGCGCCTGTGCCCCGAGGGGCGCCTTTTGCCGAAGGCATCTTGGGCATAAGATGGCCGGGCCAGAGATCTTTCTTCTTTGACTTTCTATAGCATTCTTCCTCTGAAGGTGCCGGGGTGGGGGCGGGCGGGGCAGAAGAAAGGAAGAAACACCATTCCTTGCTGTCAGGACTAAAGGCTCCAAGGAAGCTGAGCAGAAGCAGGTGCCGGAGCTCGGCCTCGGGATGGCAGCAGGACCCCCTGGCCGAATCGCCAGCTCCTCTCGGGCTGGTGACACCTGCCAACTTGCTGAGGAGGCGCTCTGCCCCATCACCCAGAGCTAACGTTAGGTGAGGAAGGGGCGAAGCAGGACCAGAGCCACTATTGACCCCCGGGAGACACCGCTACGTCCTGGCCTTGCGCTAGGCTTGCTGCCACCGAGCGGCACCCTCTGGGCCCGGCCGTTCAGCCCCTTTCAGTCCCGCTCGCTGTCGGCTCATCCAGCCCACTTCCATTCGAGTGGCTCCAACGCCGTGTTTAGAAAGAAGAGACTGCAAGACGGGCGCACGCAAGCACACAGCTTTCAAAATCCCACGCCACAAACCTCCCACGCTGGCTATTTCCGCCAATTGCCCCAAAGCCTCCAGAGAAGAAAACACCCCGTAAGCTCACGCCTGCAAGGCCAACGACTGTTTTTAATTCCGGATTTGGCTTTGCTGCCCATTGCCTCCCAGCGAGCGCTGTTTTTTGCAAGGCGATCCCAAAAGCTGAACGCAGGCTAGAGCTCTTCCTCGAGGGACCTGTGGGCAGGCGTGCCAGCCGGCAGAGCCGTCCAGCTCTCTGGAAGCTCTCTTTGAGTCCTTCCTGGCCAGAGGCAGATCTGGGAGGAGAGACAGGGTGGGCTGCCGGCACCCTTTGTGCAGCTTGGTCCCTGCTGGGGGCGGTCTCGCTGCTTCCTGGATTATTCTTCCTCCTCTTCGGCATTGCGGCAGTCAGATGCTGCGCTCCTCCCGCATCCAGGGTCACAATCTGCCCCCGCCACCGCTGCAGCACCCCGAGTGCCTCTCCCACCTGCATCTCTCGACTGCTGAGACCCTCCTCCTCCTGCCCCTCTCCCTCTCCCTGCCCCTGCTAAGGGCTCCTAGTCCATGGTGACCACAAACAGGCTGTGGGGATCATAGCCGTGCCGTGGGGATCTGCTCCCCACTCCGCGCTCCGCTGAGTTTGCTCCCAAGCAGCCCTGGCTGCGGGAGCCCCCTTGGAGCCGGCGTTGGAGGGCCTCGGGAGCTGCATCGCCTCTTGGGGCTCCGGCACAACGCAGAGGAATTGTTCTCTACCTCTTCCTCTTGCGTGCTGAGCGGCGGCGCCCCGTGTGCTCCACAGGGGGGCTGTGGATATCATTGCCCCGCTGACAGCATCTTCTCTGCTCTTTCTGCTTTGGCAGGCTCTGCTCCTGAGCAGCACTGGCTGCGCGAGCTGACTGGCAGCTGCTCTTGGAGGGCCCGGGAGCTGCGCCGTGCCTGGGAGCGCAGTCAACACTCGCAGGGCTAGTTCTCTTCCTCCTCCCTGCTGAGTGCTCGTAGTCCGTGGGGTCCACGACCCAGCTGCGGAGATCCCTGCCCCACTGCGGCGATCTGCTCCGGGGCCTCTCCCTGCCACCCTTCCTCTGGGAAGAAGGGCTCGCTCCACGCTCCTCCTCCTTGCTGCCCTCCTGCATGGTGTGCAGCAGACGGCCCGAGGGCGGAGAGCAGACCAGGCAGTCAGCTTTCCTTCTGGACACCAGCCTTGTCAAGCTGCAGAAGAAGCGATGCCAGCAGAAGCCCACGCAGGAGGCAATGCTGAGCCTGCCTGGCCAGATGGGGCCCAGCCAGCCTGCAGATGCCTCCCGTGCACCTGCCCAGGTGGGCTGGCTGGTGCTGGCTCTTGCGGAGGAGCCGCTGTCCCCTGGAGAGTCCTCCATGCCCGCTGCCACGTCCTGCAAGGAGAGCTGGGATAGGGTCCTGCCCTTCCCTCCTCAAGGGAGCAGAGCCGCGGGAAGCCCCAGAAGGTGCCTGAGGGGACAGCTAAGGGCCTTCCAGAGCCTCTCCTGGAGGGCTGCAGAGGCGGAAGGGCCAAAGGCGCACCAATGGGACGGATCTAGGGGGGGTGCTTTGAGAGGGAGCAGCGTCGCAACTGTCAACAGCGGTGCCGCGTGCCAGGGAAAAGAGAGCGATGCCAAGATGCCAGAAAGAAGCCCGCTGCCCACGTGCTGCCCTCAGCCACCTCCCCGGGGTTACCTTGGTCTGTCGAGGCTCACCCTCTGCTCCCACAGAACCCACTTGCTTCCTGCTGGACCCCCACAGGCTGAGGAAGGAAGGGGCATACGATGGTGCCGGTGAGGAAGCAGCCATTTCGCCAGGTTTCCGATCAGAGCACCTGGAGAATAAAAACAAAGAGAGGCATCTCTCTTTAGGGCTCTTCTTGCAGCCTCCTCTCGGCTTCAGTCCTTTTGTGGGAGCGGTTTCTACGACAGAGGGAAGATGCGACCAGGGCCGCAAATGGCATTCTGGCAAGTTCAGCTGGGGTCTTCCCCAATCCCCCTGTCGGAGCAAGGCCTTGTCTTTATAACCCCTATGGCCTCCATGTCATAGAATCGTAGAATCATCAGGCAGTTTGGACTGGAAGGGACCTGACAGATCACCTCGTTCCACCTCCCCTGCCCTGGGCACAGACACCTTCCACCAGACCACGTTGCTCAAAGCCCCGTCCAGCCTGGCCTCCAACACCTCCCGGGAGAGGGCACCTACAGCTTCCCTGGGCAACCTGTGCCAGGGCCTCGCCACCCTCACCCTCAAGGATTTCTTCCTAACAGATAGCTAACCAAAACCTACCCTCCCTTGCTTTCAAACCGGACCCCCTCTTCCTACCACCACACTCCCTGATAAAGAGTCCCTCCCCACCTCGCCTGTAGGCCCCCTTTAAGTACTCTTCCCTACGTCAGCCAGCTTCACAGAGCAGGCAAGCAGCACCAGCCTAAAGCCCGCTAGGGAAAGATAACCACTGACGTGGGGTAGCTCAGCTCTGACAGCGCTGAATGGGGCGGCCTGTACTCGCTCTCCTGTGAGAGAAACGCTCGGGGGGATGAGAAGAAAATCAGCACAAACCAGGAGAGGAAACCGATTCTAAACAGGTTTTAGTACCGCTTGTTATTTATTACCTGATGTAAAACAGCAGATACGCTTGCTGCCTGAGCACGGTGTCGATGCCACAACGATCCACAGACTCATCGTCCATCTTATACCACGCTCCGCTGCTGGCCTGCAAAGAAAGGCGTCGGTATCTGGAGATGAACGGCACGGTGCCTCCACCAACCCAGGCAGAGAACTGCAGAACCAAGAGAAAGCCAAAACCAACCCAGCCCAGCCCCTAAGGAGACCTTCTCGCCAAGACCCTCGGCTGCCATTAACACTGCCGTGAAAGCGTGTCTTCGGCAGGGTAGATTTTGCCCTGCCTTGCTAGGCAGGACGTCCCTCTTTACCTTTGTGTAGCAGAAATAGTGTCCGTGATAACAGCTGGGACCGCGGTGCACCACAACAGCATATAAGGAGTAGAGGAGCGGCTCCCCAGCCGTGTGAGACATGTACGGGCGAAGATCCAAGTACTCGGGGTACTCCACAACCTACGGAGAGAGCAAGAGGGCTCAGAAGCCATCCTGAAATACTACGTGAAGTAGCCTTCCAAGACTAAGGGCTAGAGGCGTAGAAAGACATCTCTGGGGCTGACGGCAACTCGGCGCTCCCTAAAGCTACGGGGCATGGTTTGGGTGGCAGGAAACTGTTCTCGGCCAAAGCAGCTCTGCCGGAGCAGGGCACGCGCTTCTCCTCCCGCGGGAACTCTCCTCTCCTGGCAAGGGACCGCAAAGACCTCAACGCCAACAGCCGGCGAAAGGCCCCGCTGCTTTGGGAAACCCCCTGCGCCAGGAAGAGGAAGTTGCGCTCCAGCTGCGTACACACCTTGCTGATCTTCCCGCCGGTGAAATCGTCAAACCTTTTCAGGCACACCGTGAGAACCATGGGCGCGCGATGGATTGTAAACCTCTTGGAGGCGGCGACCATCCTCTCACACCTTGGAAGCAAGCACAGAGGCGAGGGCTGAAACGCACCCTGCGACGCAGCCTTTCTTCCCCCCGGAAGGCCAGACAACCCTTCCCGTCTCACACATCCTTGCGCTATTTTAAAACTATTCAGCTCTGTAAGGCCACGCTAAAGCCAGCCACGTCGTCTCCTTGTGCGTTCAGCCTACACGAAACGACGGCTTATGCTCGGCGACACGCAGCACCTTCACGCAGGATCTAGTACGATTAGGACGTTAGCGTTCATCTTACTGGCTACACCGATAGCAGTTTTCGCCCTCCAGCCGCTCAGGTCGGACAAAGCCCTCCAGAGCACCGGTGACAGAAGAGGCTGCCTGGAGGAGTGAGAAAGGAGAGCACTGAGCTGCGGGAAACACCCTCACCCAAACACCTCCTAGGAGTTTACGCAAAAACCTAGCTAGACGACGCTGAGGAGACCCGGCCTCAGCCTGCAAGCAGCGTCCGGAAGGAGACGGGACGAGCCTTTGGGGCTGAACATCGCCCTCCTTCCCAAGGGATTCCCAAGGCTACCGAGAGCCACCTCTCTGTGGCGCTGCACAGTTCAGCTACCGAGGGTGTGCAGGGTCACCACCAAGGAAAACAATACAACCCGCCAGGCCAGGAGCCAGACGGCTGCTGAGGGAGGGCAAAGGGAAGAAGGCTGAGAGGACGTCCAGGGTGCAGAGAGGACAATTCCCACTCGCCCGCCTTCAAGCCAGCACCCACAGGCAGACCGCTGCCACGGCCTCCCCAGAGGGACTCGGGCCATTCCGCTTCCCGCCCACCACCAAGCTCTCTTCGGGTCACAGGAGGCGTTTTTAAGCCAACCGCGTTGATTCTGGAAAGCTACAGGGGCCTTGGGATGCCCCGAAGCACAAGCGACAAGCCCTCTTACTTTCACGTCCAAAGGAACGTCCAGGAAGGCCTCGTAGGAACTGGAAACTGCCTTGCAGCTCAAGCACGTGACTGGAAGGCAAACCGAAACGCTCAGCGATAGGGGAGGTCGACCGTGCCCGTTCATGCTCCTCCTACCTACTGCGCCAGTCAGACGTACAGCTGTTTATCACAGGCAGCAGGCAGAAGGGCACAGCCAGTCCCAAGGGGAACAACAGGTGGGGAGCAGTACCTCTGGATCTCAGAGAGCCCCCAAAGATTTGATGGACGACGGTAGTCGATTGGGAAGAGGTGTCCAAGCTGGAAAGAAACGGTAAGGGGCAGAGAGTCACCTCCTCCAGGAGTTTTACTTGGCCTGAAAACCCTGGGCGCAGGTTCTCCTTGATGGGAGCACCTCAAGGAGTCCAAAGGGCTCGGGAGCATTGGAAAGGCAATTTGCTTGTGCTTACTCGCTGCTTCCGCTCAGGCAAGCGCTCTGCATGGCATCGACAGCAAGGCGGAGGAACTCGTGGGCGTCTTCCTGCACGCCCAGCTGGAAATGTTCTCCTATGCCTAAGAAAGAGGAAGTTAGTCCTTCTCTCCTCCGCGAACAGACGGAGACATGGCAAAGCACCTGAAACGACTTACATGTCAGAACGCTGACGACACCCCAGGGCTCGATGGCACTGCCTGAGGAACGCAAGACGCTGTTCACGTGCGCTTCCATCCTGCACATCACGCAGACGCCTTGCTGACGACCTGAAGAGGGAGGTGGGAGGGAAGCAAGCTTCTCCGCTTAGCAAAATAGCCATAGCAACGGGAAACCTCACGCAGGCCTTGGAGTCCCAGGAGCGGCCTCCACCCCTCCCAAGGCCCCCACGTCCCAACAAGCCCAGGACATTCGAGTGCGCAGAAGACACTCTTCAGAAGGACGCTGCTTCGCTGACAGAGCCTGTCTGTGCCACAGGCAAAGAGGGTTTAACTTGCAGGAGCTGGGACCAAGACGCGGGGCTACAAAGAGGCGCCTTTCTGAAGGGGAAAGAGACACCTGGACAGGACAAGCGGCTTCTGGGCTTGAGTGTTCAAAGACGACCAACTCGGCGGGTTGAGAAAGGAGGGCGGCTTTGCTCCTAAGCTGAATTCCAGGTGCTGGGAACCCTTGGCAAGTGCCCAGCGAACGAGGAGCTGTTCATCAAAGTACTCACACGACTGGCTGTGCTCCCGAGAGAGCAGGTAGTTGGCCAGAGGGGGTGTGTAGGTCAGGCACTGCAGGATGGAGTTGAGGAAGCACGTATTGCCCAGGTTGTGGAGTCCCGCTCCAGCTCCCTGTCGGCGCTGCCAGGCCAGGCAAATCTTCTCCGGGGGAAAGAGGACCCTTTGTGGAGGAGCCATTCCCTCGACAAGGACTGCAGGGAAATGACATTGGGGAAGAGGTGAGAAGGCAGCCCTGCTGCTGTCAGACCTTTCTGCCAGCAAGGACACCCTTCAGTGTCTTGTGCCTAGCGGCAGAGGAGTGACACAAGGTGCTTTCCTGTCTCTGATGGAGAACACCTGGGTAAGCCTGGCTGCTAGCAGGAAAGCGCCCCAGGATTCGCCCTAGGCTCTCAGCGCACCAGCAGGCAGGGATGGAGCCCCAGCTGCGCCCGTTGCCTTTGGCGTTGGCAAAGGCCGAGCCTGCTGGCGAAGCCGCTACTCACAGGAGTCGTTCCCCGTTGCGGCCATCGCTCCTCTCGGGAACAGAGGGGAAGGCTCCGGATGGCAAACGATGTCGGGAGGCGCTCCAGAGAGAGAGCAGCGCCGAGCCTGCCGCCTGATTGCAAAGAAATAACCGCAGCTCACCAAAAGGGTTTAAAAAAGCGCCACACGAAACCCACAGAACGGTATCTGCCCTCAAATCTCTTTCGGTGGTGCTCGGAACTGCTGCAGAGCTGCAGGCTGACGCCTTTCCCAGCGCTGTCCCAGGGCCCCAGTCCACAGCACCTTCAAAGGCCCTTGGGAAAGGCTCCAATGCACGGCACCTTCTCTGAAGAGGACCTGCTGCTGGCCTGTGGCCAGCGTTAGCAACACAGCCCGCCGCCTCTCTAGCCCACGCTTTCCCACCTTGCGTCCAGGAGCGACTGGCTTTGGGCTGCTACTTGAGCAGCTCCCGCTGCCGTGCTCCTCCTCTGCCAGCCTTCCTACCGCAGCACTCAGGGTGGGCTTCTCGTCCTTCTAGGCTGAGCCCAACGCCTCATGCTGCACTGCCACCCCCCCCACCCCCTACTTGCCCCTCCTAGGATACGGCAAAGAAAGAACAACGACCAAACAGCAGCGCTACCCATAGCCCACGTGTGGCCAGCCTACAAAGGTGCGATGGCTCAGCCTAGGGCTGGCAAGGTACAGACCAGCCTCTCCTTTCATCCCACAGCGACCTACTCTGCCATCTGCCCTGCAAGTCACGTCACGGTTACCTTTGAGAGAGGAGGGAAGCTGGGCAGAAGTGGGCAGGAAACGAGGAATGCTTGGAAAAAAGGAGCCGCGCGAGCAGCAAAGGCAGGAGCCGAGTTGTCCCGAAGGCCAGCTCAGCCCAACTGGCCTTCGCTGGCCCGCTCCTCAGGATCACAGGCCCTGGCCGGGTGAGCTCACAAGCGCCGGGCGGGTGCCGCATCACCACCCCTTTGTGACACGGGGACGCACGGGGACGCGCTGCGGCCAGCAGCCGCCACAGCCCGGGCACCTCCTGTAGCCAGCAGCTGGCAGCCCCCGGGCTTCCCCACGCGCTGCTGCCCAAGCGCCGTCTGTCCGCCGGCAGAGCTCCCACCTCTTCGCCGAGCCACACAGCCAGACGGACGAAGCGCTGGCCAGGCCTGGAAGCGCTCCTGCTCGCACCTTTGCCTGCCACCTGCGCTCGCTGAGGCTTTCCTTTCTGCTCTGCCCAGCTACAGGACTGTGTCCGTGACACTGGTGTAGCAAAGCACCCGGGCTCTCGCAGCTTCTTTTCCAAGGAGTTTGATCTGCCCCCCACCAGGTACAGCCACAGCCTGACTCTGAACGAGAGCTACCAAAGAAACGCCCTCAGCAACTGCGCTGCATTGATCTTGGCTGCCTCTCTCACCCTCCAGCTCCCCAAAACATTGGTGGGCAGCGCCTTAGCACCTGGATTCACCCCTTGACCTGCTCTGAGCCCGGGGAGCATTGCTTCCAGCGCACGCTGGGGCCCTGCCACAGCAGCACTAGCAGGCTCCAGAGCCCTTTCCCTGGCACCAGCCAGCAGCCAAGCGCCGCATTCAATGCTCACGCCACAAGCTCACCGAGCGGGACAAAGGCAGCTTTGCTTCCAAGCCTCCTCTAGCACCGCTCCTCCAGCTGGCAGCCATCCCACACTCCTAGGTGCAGAGGGACCTCACTGCTGAGCTCAGGGCAGGGTCAGGGCTCCGGAGCTGGCAGCGCCCAGTGCCACCCAGGAAAGCAGGGCACCCTGGCAGCTGGAGGTTGAGCAGGGTGTGCCCGCTCCTCACTCACACGCTTCAGCCACAGCTCGTGTGCTGGGGCAGCACGGCATTCGTTACCCTTCACAAAGAGCCACGGCAGGCGGGCTGGCTTGGCTGAACGTGGCTGAAGAGCGCCTGTGCCCCGAGGGGCGCCTTTTGCCGAAGGCATCTTGGGCATAAGGTGGCCGGGCCAGAGTTCTTTCTTCTTTGACTTTCTATAGCATTCTTCCTCTGAAGGTGCCGGGGTGGGGGCGGGCGGGGCAGAAGAAAGGAAGAAACACCATTCCTTGCTGTCAGGACTAAAGGCTCCAAGGAAGCTGAGCAGAAGCAGGTGCCGGAGCTCGGCCTCGGGATGGCAGCAGGACCCCCTGGCCGAATCGCCAGCTCCTCTCGGGCTGGTGACACCTGCCAACTTGCTGACGAGGCGCTCTGCCCCATCACCCAGAGCTAACGTTAGGTGAGGAAGGGGCGAAGCACGACCAGAGCCACTACTGACCCCCGGGAGACACCGCTACGTCCTGGCCTTGCGCTAGGCTTGCTGCCACCGAGCGGCACCCTCTGGGCCCGGCCGTTCAGCCCCTTTCAGTCCCGCTCGCTGTTGGCTCATCCAGCCCGCTTCCATTCGAGTGGCTCCAACACCGTGTTTAGAAAGAAGAGACTGCAAGATGGGCGCACGCAAGCACACAGCTTTCAAAATCCCACGCCACAAACCTCCCACGCTGGCTATTTCCGCCAATTGCCCCAAAGCCTCCAGAGAAGAAAACACCCCGTAAGCTCACGCCTGCAAGGCCAACGACTGTTTTTAATGCCGGATTTGGCTTTGCTGCCCGTTGCCTCCCAGCGAGCGCTGTTTTTTGCAAGGCGATCCCAAAAGCTGAACGCAGGCTAGAGCTCTTCCTCGAGGGACCTGTGGGCAGGCGTGCCAGCCGGCAGAGCCGTCCAGCTCTCTGGAAGCTCTCTTTGAGTCCTTCCTGGCCAGAGGCAGATCTGGGAGGAGAGACAGGGTGGGCTGCCGGCACCCTTTGTGCAGCTTGGTCCCTGCTGGGGGCGGTCTCGCTGCTTCCTGGATTATTCTTCCTCCTCTTCGGCATTGCGGGAGTCAGATGCTGCGCTCCTCCCGCATCCAGGGTCACAATCTGCCCCCGCCACCGCTGCAGCGCCCCGAGTGCCTGTCCCACCTGCATCTCTCGACTGCTGAGACCCTCCTCCTCCTGCCCCTCTCCCTCTCCCTGCCCCTGCTAAGGGCTCCTAGTCCATGGTGACCACAAACAGGCTGTGGGGATCATAGCCGTGCCGTGGGGATCTGCTCCCCACTCCGCGCTCCGCTGAGTTTGCTCCCAAGCAGCCCTGGCTGCGGGAGCCCCCTTGGAGCCGGCGTTGGAGGGCCTCGGGAGCTGCATCGCCTCTTGGGGCTCGGGCACAACGCGGAGGACTTGTTCTCTCCCTCTTCCTCTTGCGTGCTGAGCGGCGGTGCCCCGTGTGCTCCACAGGGGGGCTGTGGATATCATTGCCCCGCTGACAGCATCTTCTCTGCTCCCTCTGCTTTGGCAGGCTCTGCTCCTGAGCAGCACTGGCTGCGCGAGCTGACTGGCAGCTGCTCTTGGAGGGCCCTGGAGCTGCGCCGTGCCTGGGAGCGCAGTCAACACTCGCAGGGCTAGTTCTCTTCCTCCTCCCTGCTGAGTGCTCGTAGTCCGTGGGGTCCACGACCCAGCTGCGGAGATCCCTGCCCCACTGCGGCGATCTGCTCCGGGGCCTCTCCCTGCCACCCTTCCTCTGGGAAGAAGGGCTCGCTCCACGCTCCTCCTCCTCGCTGCCCTCCTGCATGGTGTGCAGCAGACGGCCCGAGGGCGGAGAGCAGACCAGGCAGTCAGCTTTCCTTCTGGACACCAGCCTTGTCAAGCTGCAGAAGAAGCGATGCCAGCAGAAGCCCACGCAGGAGGCAATGCTGAGCCTGCCTGGCCAGATGGGGCCCAGCCAGCCTGCAGATGCCTCCCGTGCACCTGCCCAGGTGGGCTGGCTGCTGCTGGCTCTTGCGGAGGAGCCGCTGTCCCCTGGAGAGTCCTCCATGCCCGCTGCCACGTCCTGCAAGGAGAGCTGGGATAGGGTCCTGCCCTTCCCTCCTCAAGGGAGCAGAGCCGCGGGAAGCCCCAGAAGGTGCCTGAGGGGACAGCTAAGGGCCTTCCAGAGCCTCTCCTGGAGGGCTGCAGAGGCGGAAGGGCCAAAGGCGCACCAATGGGACGGATCTAGGGGGGGTGCTTTGAGAGGGAGCAGCGTCGCAACTGTCAACAGCGGTGCCGCGTGCCAGGGAAAAGAGAGCGATGCCAAGATGCCAGAAAGAAGCCCACTGCCCACGTGCTGCCCTCAGCCACCTCCCCGGGGTTACCTTGGTCTGTCGGGGCTCACCCTCTGCTCCCACAGAACCCACTTGCTTCCTGCTGGACCCCCACAGGCTGAGGAAGGAAGGGGCATACGATGGTGCCGGTGAGGAAGCAGCCATTTCGCTAGGTTTCGGATCAGAGCACCTGGAGAATAAAAACAAAGAGAGGCATCTCTGTTTAGGGCTCTTCTTGCAGCCTCCTCTCGGCTTCAGTCCTTTTGTGGGAGCGGTTTCTACGACAGAGGGAAGATGCGACCAGGGCCGCAAATGGCATTCTGGCAAGTTCAGCTGGGGTCTTCCCCAATCCCCCTGTCGGAGCAAGGCCTCGTCTTTATAACCCCTATGGCCTCCATTTCATAGAATCGTAGAATCATCAGGCAGTTTGGACTGGAAGGGACCTGAAAGATCACCTCGTTCCACCTCCCCTGCCCTGGCCACAGACACCTTCCACCAGACCACGTTGCTCAAAGCCCCGTCCAGCCTGGCCTCCAACACCTCCCGGGAGAGGGCACCTACAGCTTCCCTGGGCAACCTGTGCCAGGGCCTCGCCACCCTCACCCTCAAGGATTTCTGCCTAACAGAGAGCTAACCAAAACCTACCCTCCCTCGCTTTCAAACCGGTCCCCCTCTTCCTACCACCACACTCCCTGATAAAGAGTCCCTCCCCACCTCGCCTGTAGGCCCCCTTTAAGTACTCTTCCCTACGTCAGCCAGCTTCACAGAGCAGGCAAGCAGCACTTTGCACCAGGGCAGCAGCCTAAAGCCCGCTAGGGAAAGATAACCACTGACGTGGGGTAGCTCAGCTCTGACAGCGCTGAATGGGGCGGCCTGTACTCGCTCTCCTGTGAGAGAAACGCTCGGGGGGATGAGAAGAAAATCAGCACAAACCAGGAGAGGAAACCGATTCTAAACAGGTTTTAGTACCGTTTGTTATTTATTACCTGATGTAAAACAGCAGATACGCTTGCTGCCTGAGCACGGTGTCGATGCCACAACGATCCACAGACTCATCGTCCATCTTATACCACGCTCCGCTGCTGGCCTGCAAAGAAAGGCGTCGGTATCTGGAGATGAACGGCACGGTGCCTCCACCAACCCAGGCAGAGAACTGCAGAACCAAGAGAAAGCCAAAACCAACCCAGCCCAGCCCCTAAGGAGACCTTCTCGCCAAGACCCTCGGCTGCCATTAACACTGCCGTGAAAGCGTGTCTTCGGCAGGGTAGATTTTGCCCTGCCTTGCTAGGCAGGACGTCCCTCTTTACCTTTGTGTAGCAGAAATAGTGTCCGTGATAACAGCTGGGACCGCGGTGCACCACGACAGCATATAAGGAGTAGAGGAGGGGCTCCCCAGCTGCGTGAGACATGTACGGGCGAAGGTCCAAGTACTCGGGGTACTCCACAACCTACGGAGAGAGCAAGAGGGCTCAGAAGCCATCCTGAAATACTACGTGAACTAGCCTTCCAAGACTAAGGGCTAGAGGCGTAGAAAGACATCTCTGGGGCTGACGGCAACTCGGCGCTCCCTAAAGCTACGTGGCGTGGTTTGGGTGGCAGGAAACTGTTCTCGGCCAAAGCAGCTCTGCCGGAGCAGGGCACGTGTTTCTCCTCCCGCGGGAACTCTCCTCTCCTGGCAAGGGAACGCAAAGACCTCAACGCCAACAGCCGGCGAAAGGCCCCGCTGCTTTGGGAAACCCCCTGCGCCAGGAAGAGGAAGTTGCGCTCCAGCTGCATACACACCTTGCTGATCTTCCCGCCGGTGAAATCGTCAAACCTTTTCAGGCACACCGTGAGAACCATGGGCGCGCGATGGATTGTAAACCTCTTGGAGGCGGCGACCATCCTCTCACACCTTGGAAGCAAGCACAGAGGCGAGGGCTGAAACGCACCCTGCGACGCAGCCTTTCTTCCCCCCGGAAGGCCAGACAACCCTTCCCGTCTCACACATCCTTGCGCTATTTTAAAACTATTCAGCACTGTAAGGCCACGCTAAAGCCAGCCACGTCGTCTCCTTGTGCGTTAAGCCTACACGAAACGACGGCTTATGCTCGGCGACACGCAGCACCTTCACGCAGGATCTAGTACGATTAGGACGTTAGCGTTCATCTTACTGGCTACACCGATAGCAGTTTTCGCCCTCCAGCCGCTCAGGTCGGACAAAGCCCTCCAGAGCACCGGTGACAGAAGAGGCTGCCTGGAGGAGTGAGAAAGGAGAGCACTGAGCTGCGGGAAACACCCTCACCCAAACACCTCCTAGGAGTTTACGCAAAAACCTAGCTAGACGACGCTGAGGAGACCCGCCCTCAGCCTGCAAGCAGTGTCCGGAAGGAGACGGGACGAGCCTTTGGGGCTGAACATCGCCCTCCTTCCCAAGGGATTCCCAAGGCTACCGAGAGCCACCTCTCTGTGGCGCTGCACAGTTCAGCTACCGAGGGTGTGCAGGGTCACCACCAAGGAAAACAATACCACCCGCCAGGCCAGGAGCCAGACGGCTGCTGAGGGAGGGCAAAGGGAAGAAGGCTGAGAGGACGTCCAGGGTGCAGAGAGGACAATTCCCACTCGCCCGCCTTCAAGCCAGCACCCACAGGCAGACCGCTGCCATGGCCTCCCCAGAGGGACTCGGGCCATTCCGCTTCCCGCCCACCACCAAGCTCTCTTCGGGTCACAGGAGGCGTTGTTAAGCCAACCGCGTTGATTCTGGAAAGCTACAGGGGCCTTGGGATGCCCCGAAGCACAAGCGACAAGCCCTCTTACTTTCACGTCCAAAGGAACGTCCAGGAAGGCCTCGTAGGAACTGGAAACTGCCTTGCAGCTCAAGCACGTGACTGGAAGGCAAACCGAAACGCTCAGCGATAGGGGAGGTCGACCGTGCCCGTTCATGCTCCTCCTACCTACTGCGCCAGTCAGACGTACAGCTGTTTATCACAGGCAGCAGGCAGAAGGGCACAGCCAGTCCCAAGGGGAACAACAGGTGGGGAGCAGTACCTCTGGATCTCAGAGAGCCCCCAAAGATTTGATGGACGACGGTAGTCGATTGGGAAGAGATGTCCAAGCTGGAAAGAAACGGTAAGGGGCAGAGAGTCACCTCCTCCAGGAGTTTTACTTGGCCTGAAAACCCTGGGCGTAGGTTCTCCTTGATGGGAGCACCTCAAGGAGTCCAAAGGGCTCGGGAGCATTGGAAAGGCAATTTGCTTGTGCTTACTCGCTGCTTCCGCTCAGGCAAGCGCTCTGCATGGCATCGACAGCAAGGCGGAGGAACTCGTGGGCGTCTTCCTGCACGCCCAGCTGGAAATGTTCTCCTATGCCTAAGAAAGAGGAAGTTAGTCCTTCTCTCCTCCGCGAACAGACGGAGACATGGCAAAGCACCTGAAACGACTTACATGTCAGAACGCTGACGACACCCCAGGGCTCGATGGCACTGCCTGAGGAACGCAAGACGCTGTTCACGTGCGCTTCCATCCTGCACATCACGCAGACGCCTTGCTGACGACCTGAAGAGGGAGGTGGGAGGGAAGCAAGCTTCTCCGGTTAGCAAAATAGCCATAGCAACGGGAAACCTCACGCAGACCTTGGAGTCCCAGGAGCGGCCTCCACCCCTCCCAAGGCCCCCACGTCCCAACAAGCCCAGGACATTCGAGTGCGCAGAAGACACTCTTCAGAAGGACGCTGCTTCGCTGACAGAGCCTGTCTGTGCCACAGGCAAAGAGGGTTTAACTTGCAGGAGCTGGGACCAAGACGCGGGGCTACAAAGAGGCGCCTTTCTGAAGGGGAAAGAGACACCTGGACAGGACAAGCGGCTTCTGGGCTTGAGTGTTCAAAGACGACCAACTCGGCGGGTTGAGAAAGGAGGGCGGCTTTGCTCCTAAGCTGAATTCCAGGTGCTGGGAACCCTTGGCAAGTGCCCAACGAACGAGGAGCTGTTCATCAAAGTACTCACACGACTGGCTGTGCTCCCGAGAGAGCAGGTAGTTGGCCAGAGGGGGTGTGTAGGTCAGGCACTGCAGGATGGAGTTGAGGAAGCACGTATTGCCCAGGTTGTGGAGTCCCGCTCCAGCTCCCTGTCGGTGCTGCCAGGCCAGGCAAATCTTCTCCGGGGGAAAGAGGACCCTTTGTGGAGGAGCCATTCCCTCGACAAGGACTGCAGGGAAACGACATTGGGGAAGAGGTGAGAAGGCAGCCCTGCTGCTGTCAGACCTTTCTGCCGGCAAGGACACCTTTCAGTGTCTTGTGCCTAGCGGCAGAGGAGTGACACAAGGTGCTTTCCTGTCTCTGATGGAGAACACCTGGGTAAGCCTGGCTGCTAGCAGGAAAGCGCCCCAGGATTCGCCCTAGGCTCTCAGCGCACCAGCAGGCAGGGATGGAGCCCCAGCCGCGCCCGTTGCCTTTGGCGTTGGCAAAGGACGAGCCTGCTGGCGAAGCCGCTACTCACAGGAGTCGTTCCCCGTTGCGGCCATCGCTCCTCTCGGGAACAGAGGGGAAGGCTCCGGATGGCAAAGGACGTCGGGAGGCGCTCCAGAGAGAGAGCAGCGCCGAGCCTGCCGCCTGATTGCAAAGAAATAACCGCAGCTCACCAAAAGGATTTAAAAAAGCGCCACATGAAACCCACAGAACGGTATCTGCCCTCAAATCTATTCCGGTGGTGCTCGGAACTGCTGCAGAGCTGCAGGCTGACGCCTTTCCCAGCGCTGTCCCAGGGCCCCAGTCCACAGCACCTTCAAAGGCCCTTGGGAAAGGCTCCAATGCACGGCACCTTCTCTGAAGAGGACCTGCTGCTGGCCTGTGGCCAGCGTTAGCAACACAGCCCGCCGCCTCTCTAGCCCACGCTTTCCCACCTTGCGTGCAGGAGCGACCGGCTTTGGGCTGCTACTTGAGCAGCTCCCGCTGCCGTGCTCCTCCTCTGCCAGCCTTCCTACCGCAGCACTCAGGGTGGGCTTCTCGTCCTTCTAGGCTGAGCCCAACGCCTCACGCTGCACTGCCACCCCCCCACCCCCTACTTGCCCCTCCTAGGATACGGCAAAGAAAGAACAACTGCCAAACAGCAGCGCTACCCATAGCCCACGTGTGGCCAGCCTACAAAGGTGCGATGGCTCAGCCTAGGGCTGGCAAGGTACAGACCAGCCTCTGCTTTCATCCCACAGCGACCTACTCTGCCATCTGCCCTGCAAGTCACGTCACGGTTACCTTTGAGAGAGGAGGGAAGCTGGGCAGAAGTGGGCAGGAAACGAGGAATGCTTGGAAAAAAGGAGCCGCGCGAGCAGCAAAGGCAGGAGCCGAGTTGTCCCGAAGGCCAGCTCAGCCCAACTGGCCTTCGCTGGCCCGCTCCTCAGGATCACAGGCCCTGGCCGGGTGAGCTCACAAGCGCCGGGCGGGTGCCGCATCACCGCCCCTTTGTGACACGGGGACGCACGGGGACGCGCTGCGGCCAGCAGCCGCCACAGCCCGGGCACCTCCTGTAGCCAGCAGCTGGCAGCCCCCGGGCTTCCCCACGCGCTGCTGCCCAAGCGCCGTCTGTCCGCCGGCAGAGCTCCCACCTCTTCGCCGAGCCACACAGCCAGACGGACGAAGCGCTGGCCAGGCCTGGAAGCGCTCCTGCTCGCACCTTTGCCTGCCGCCTGCGCTCGCTGAGGCTTTCCTTTCTGCTCTGCCCAGCTACAGGACTGTGTCCGTGACACTGGTGTAGCAAAGCACCCGGGCTCTCGCAGCTTCTTTTCCAAGGAGTTTGATCTGCCCCCCACCAGGTACAGCCACAGCCTGACTCTGAACGAGAGCTACCAAAGAAACGCCCTCAGCAACTGCGCTGCATTGACCTTGGCTGCCTCTCTCACCCTCCAGCTCCCCAAAACATTGGTGGGCAGCGCCTTAGCACCTGGATTCACCCCTTGACCTGCTCGGAGCCCGGGGAGCATTGCTTCCAGCGCACGCTGGGGCCCTGCCACAGCAGCACTAGCAGGCTCCAGAGCCCTTTCCCTGGCACCAGCCAGCAGCCAAGCGCCGCATTCAATGCTCACGCCACAAGCTCACCGAGCAGGACAAAGGCAGCTTTGCTTCCAAGCCTCCTCTAGCACCGCTCCTCCAGCTGGCAGCCATCCCACACTCCTAGGTGCAGAGGGACCTCACTGCTGAGCTCAGGGCAGGGTCAGGGCTCCGGAGCTGGCAGCGCCCAGTGCCACCCAGGAAAGCAGGGCACCCTGGCAGCTGGAGGCTGAGCAGGGTGTGCCCGCTCCTCACTCACACGCTTCAGCCACAGCTCGTGTGCTGGGGCAGCACGGCATTCGCTACCCTTCACAAAGAGCCACGGCAGGCGGGCTGGCTTGGCTGAACGTGGCTGAAGAACGCCTGTGCCTCGAGGGGCGCCTTTTGCCGAAGGCATCTTGGGCATAAGATGGCCGGGCCAGAGTTCTTTCTTCTTTGACTTTCTATAGCATTCTTCCTCTGAAGGTGCCGGGGTGGGGGCGGGCGGGGCAGAAGAAAGGAAGAAACACCATTCCTTGCTGTCAGGACTAAAGGCTCCAAGGAAGCTGAGCAGAAGCAGGTGCCGGAGCTCGGCCTCGGGATGGCAGCAGGACCCCCTGGCCAAATCGCCAGCTCCTCTCGGGCTGGTGACACCTGCCAACTTGCTGACGAGGCGCTCTGCCCCATCACCCAGAGCTAACGTTAGGTGAGGAAGGGGCGAAGCAGGACCAGAGCCACTATTGACCCCCGGGAGACACCGCTACGTCCTGGCCTTGCGCTAGGCTTGCTGCCACCGAGCGGCACCCTCTGGGCCCGGCCGTTCAGCCCCTTTCAGTCCCGCCCGCTGTCGGCTCATCCAGCCCACTTCCATTCGAGTGGCTCCAACGCCGTGTTTAGAAAGAAGAGACTGCAAGACGGGCACACGCAAGCACACAGCTTTCAAAATCCCACGCCACAAACCTCCCACGCTGGCTATTTCCGCCAATTGCCCCAAAGCCTCCAGAGAAGAAAACACCCCGTAAGCTCACGCCTGCAAGGCCAATGACTGTTTTTAATGCCGGATTTGGCTTTGCTGCCCATTGCCTCCCAGCGAGCGCTGTTTTTTGCAAGGCGATCCCAAAAGCTGAACGCAGGCTAGAGCTCTTCCTCGAGGGACCTGTGGGCAGGCGTGCCAGCCGGCAGAGCCGTCCAGCTCTCTGGAAGCTCTCTTTGAGTCCTTCCTGGCCAGAGGCAGATCTGGGAGGAGAGACAGGGTGGGCTGCCGGCACCCTTTGTGCAGCTTGGTCCCTGCTGGGGGCAGTCTCGCTGCTTCCTGGATTATTCTTCCTCCTCTTCGGCATTGCGGGAGTCAGATGCTGCGCTCCTCCCGCATCCAGGGTCACAATCTGCCCCCGCCACCGCTGCAGCGCCCCGAGTGCCTGTCCCACCTGCATCTCTCGACTGCTGAGACCCTCCTCCTCCTGCCCCTCTCCCTCTCCCTGCCCCTGCTAAGGGCTCCTAGTCCATGGTGACCACAAACAGGCTGTGGGGATCACAGGCGTGCCGTGGGGATCTGCTCCCCACTCCGCGCTCCGCTGAGTTTGCTCCCAAGCAGCCCTGGCTGCGGGAGCCCCCTTGGAGCCGGCGTTGGAGGGCCTCGGGAGCTGCATCGCCTCTTGGGGCTCCGGCACAACGCGGAGGACTTGTTCTCTCCCTCTTCCTCTTGCGTGCTGAGCGGCGGCGCCCCGTGTGCTCCACAGGGGGGCTGTGGATATCATTGCCCCGCTGACAGCATCTTCTCTGCTCCCTCTGCTTTGGCAGGCTCTGCTCCTGAGCAGCACTGGCTGCAGGAGCTGACTGGCAGCTGCTCTTGGAGGGCCCTGGAGCTGCGCCGTGCCTGGGAGCGCAGTCAACACTCGCAGGGCTAGTTCTCTTCCTCCTCCCTGCTGAGTGCTCGTAGTCCGTGGGGTCCACGACCCAGCTGCGGAGATCCCTGCCCCACTGCGGCGATCTGCTCCGGGGCCTCTCCCTGCCACCCTTCCTCTGGGAAGAAGGGCTCGCTCCACGCTCCTCCTCCTCGCTGCCCTCCTGCATGGTGTGCAGCAGAGAGTCCAAGTGTTGAGATACGAAGAATTTTATAAGTAAAATCAATCAGTAATAATCATAATAATAATTATATATAGAAAAAGGAAATAAAGCAGAAGGGGAAATGTTAAAAATAAGCCAAACCAACATCAAGTAAAGTAACCATCCAGCAAACACCCCCTGCCCCCAAGGCACCATTGCCTCCCTCCTAGCCCGGCCCCCCAACTTGATATCCTGGCATTTCATCATATGATACAGAATATCCACAGGGTAACTCAGGTCAGCTCCCCCAGCAATGCCCCCCCCCAGCATCCCACGCCCCCTGCAGAACATGAGAAGCTGGAAACATCCTTGACCTGTACAAGCACCACCTGGCAACACTTAGCACCAAATTCACAATTACTTAGCAACAACCAAAACATCAGTGTGCCATCAACATCAGTCTTATACTAAATCCAAACCACAGCACGCCAGCTACAGTGAGGAAAACAAACTCCATCCCAGCCAAAACCATGACAATATCCACGCCTGATTCCATACCATTTACATCATGCTCAGGTCCCACACTATCCAGTACAGCCTCATTCACCACCCCCTACTCCTTCCCATCCTTTGATATAATTCACAGATAACATTCCCCTAGTCTATGGACTACCCCTGTAAAATGTCTGTAAAATATCCACAAGTGTCCACAAAATGCCTATTCAGTTCATTTAGTCCGTGACTTCAGGCTCCATCTATCGTATCAGTCTTTCAGGGCAGGAGAGATGGTGTGTGTGGTGTTGGATTGTTGCATGCCGAAGTCAGTTCTTGTTCCATCACTGCTGCACTTGGCTTGGTTCAATCAAAGTTCATTCTCCACGAACTGGAAGATTCCTACCGTGATACCATTGATATGGCATATAGCAACCACAGAAGAGATGACATACAACATTATATAGCAATTAGCACCCTACCATTCAGTTCATTGGCTGTTTTCACCCAAAATCAAATCCCCTTGAGGCACATATCGGATTTCTCCATCCTTGCGCATCACCCACCAAGTGCACCCAGGTCCTCGAGCAAAAGCAATCCCATGAATGGGTTTGCCTTTACCCAAGACAGGAATAACCCAGACTGTTTTCCCCAGGATACTTTTCACATGCACTACAGGGACTCTGTCCCCTTCCACAGTACGTAAGGGTTCTGCCTGGGCAAGGCCAGCTCTATTGGCAGATCCCCCAGTGCTGACTAACCAGGTGGCTTTTGCTAAATGTGTATCCCAGTGTTTGAACGTCCCACCCCGCCATTGCTCTCTGTAGTCTTTAACAGCCCAGTGAATCGTTCGATTTTCCCAGAGGCTGGTGCGTGACAGGGGGTGTGATATACCCACTCAATGCCGCGCTCTTTGGCCCAGGTGTCTATAGGGTTGTTTCAGAAATTAGTCCTGTTGTCTGACTCCATTCTCTCTGGGGTGCCATGTCGCCATAGGACTTGTTTTTCCAGGCCCAGGATAGTGTGTCGGGCAGTGGCGTGGGGCACGGGGTATGCTTCCAGCCAGCGGGTGCTTCCACCATGGTGAGCACATGGCGCTTGCCTGGGCAGGTCCGTAGGAGTGTGATATAATCAATCTGCCAGACCTGGAACCTTCTATCTTTTAGCTTTTAAGGTATCAGTTTGACTTTTTCCTCACACAGATGCACCAACCTTGAGCTTAGAGGAAGTGGTCCTTGAATACTGTCCAGCTCTTTTGGACCCCCCTGCCTTCTAGAGCCCTAACCCATGGGATTCCTCCAAACAGGTCTTTGAAGAGGCCAAAAGTTAGCACTCCTAAAGTCCAAGGTTGTAATCCTGCTTGTTGCCCTGCTTCTACCACACAGGATTCTGAACTCCACCATCTCACGGTCACTGCAGCCAAGGCTACCCTCAACCCTCACAGCCTTGACTAGACCTTCTGTTTGTTAGTATAAGGTCCAGCAGCACATCTTGCCTTGTTGGCTCCTCCAGCACCTGTGTCAAAAAGTTATCCTCAATGCTCTGCAGGAGCCTCCTGGATGGTGTGTGCCTCGCCATCTTGCTTTTCAGGCAAATATCACGGGGGTTGAAGTCACCCACGAGAACCAGGGCCTGCAATTGTGAGGGTACTTCTAGCTGGCTGTAGAAGGACTCATTGACTTCTTTCTCATCAGGTGGCCTATAGCGAACACCCATAACAGCGTCACCCATATTTCCCTGCCCTTGGATTTTTTCCCCATAAGCTCTCAACTCATTCTTCCTCCACCCTCTGGGCACAGCTTGATAAATTCCAGTTGCTCCTTCACATAAAGAGCAGCTCCCCCACCTCGTCTTGCTGGCCTGTCTTTCCTGAAAAGCCTGTGACTGCAATGAGATCATGGCCCTGTGACTGCACGCAGAGCTCCAGTCCCTCCTGTTTATTCCCCGTGCTGTGTGAGGACCCACTGTGGCCATGCACACCCTTGAGGTGGCTGGTCTCCTGCTTGTCATCTTGTGAGGCAGAAAAGGCACCTTTGTCACTGCTCTGGCTGGCCTGGCTTATTCCTCTGTTGGATGCAATGGCATTAGCACTGCCACCTTGGACCCCACCAGCCGAGTTCTTCAGCCTGTCTCTTTCCTCCAGTAAGAAGTACTGCTTTGTGGATTTAGGATGGCTTTTGTTTTGCTTGGTTGTTCCCATTAGGACGCATTTTCTTTGAACTCCTGGTCTTGTACTGGCACGTTCTCTGGCCACTCAGGGAGCAGGAGAGCAGAGCCTTCCAGTGAGTCAGCTGCTACACCGGAGACACTGATCTTCCTCCCTAGCAATTCGCTCCTCGTTGGTCTGTAGACAGGACTTTATTGTTACTTTTTTTTTTTTTTTTTTTAGGATAGATGTACCTATCTCTCTACAAGCAGCAAATTATTGATCCTTGCAAGAGGAATTTGCCTCTTCCCTTTTTGAAGTCAAAGGCCTTGTAGAGAGAAGGACCATATTCAGTCACCCAAGATGTATGAGGAGCACCAGAGGTGCACCAATCTCTGCCCCGGAAGCAATTTTTAGTAACTGACTGCAATTATATATAGGCTTCCTTATTTTTGTACTTTCCATACAGTGTAGTGCTCCACTCCCCTTTGCCACAATTGCTGCTCCCAGTCAGTGACAAATAAAATGGGGGGGGTGGGGGAGAAAAACCAACCACCCCAGAAAATTCTGGGGGAAGCTATGCTGTGTTTGGGTTTCTGTGCTCCCCTCACTCCTGCACTGAGCCACTCCTTCACGATCCCTTAGCAAGGGCCCCTGCGCCACCGGCCCCATTCCAAATCCCTGATCCTGTCCTGGGAACAAGGACCAAAGCTGGGAAGGGATTTGTTTCTTTGCACTGACAGTCCCTCTACAGCCGGGAGGGCGAGGGAGGGCAACGTAGGACCAGGACACCCACAGATCACGGGAACGAGTCGTTAATGTCTGCAAAAAATGATTCTCAAGATGAGTTTTGTGCAAGCTCTTGCTCCGTATCCCACGTGCCCGTCGCACTGCAGGGTGGCGGTTCCCCAGCAGCCAGGGCACATGTGCGCGGGGGTGTGCGGGCCAGGGCTGCGTCTGCACGCAGCAACGGCTTGTCCAGGTGAGCAGGGGCGGTGGGTGGCCCCGGGAGCCAGCGGGGTGCAAGGGCAGAGCAGGACCTGGTCCTGAACAGGAGGCGCTGAGCCCTCAGAACAACGCAGGAGCCCTGGGGTGGCTCAACCCAGCACCAAAGCTGGCATTACCGAAAAGCTGGGTATTTTAAAACATATAGAAAGAATGAATACAGTGTACCTCTTACACTTGACCACAAAAGAAACAGAATGCGGACCTGGTATTTACAGATCAGTCATTTAAAAAAAAAAACCAACCCACAAACAAATAAGACACTACAAAAACCACGCGTCCTACAATGCGTGCTCAGAATCTGACAGGAAAGTTCGTAAGATGTCATTCACACAAACTCCCCCTGTCCCATTTGGCTCAGTTTTCACCCAGGAAAATAAAAAGTCTAACATTTCTTAACCACGGAATGGCTACTGTCTGCAGGTGCAGAACAGAAATTAAAAAAACATATGGGATAACTAGTTTTGGCCTACACAATTTCTGATGATCTTTTCAGATATGCATAGGAGTATACTAAGGCCATATATATATATATAAAATATATAGATATATAATATATAAAGAGGTCTCAGGTTTCTGAGTTATCTGGCAGTGCCTCGCTGTCGGTCGTCTTCTCTGGCGATGTGTACAAAAAGTTACAGAAGATGTAGAGCGGGAAGGTCAGGAGGCTTCTGTCCAAATTCATCACTATCTGCTCCTGTAAAGCAAACACAGTGGACATTTGAGCATTTGCGTAGCAAGTGAGGCCATTACAGGGAAGTACATCAAAAAGCACCGAAACTGGTACTAACAGTCCTTCTATACATTTTAATTAACATGTATTCAAAAAGCAGAGATAAAAAACCTCAAGACAGTAATTCACCTTCACCTTCAGCAGGTGTTTTGTAATATTAACACTGACAAGCTATTCTGAAATTGCTTACAGCCCTTGCCCCAGGGCTGCCGACCCTTCTGCATCAGAGGAAACAGAACCGTGAGAAACGGCTGAGCAAACTTTACCTTCAAGCACATTGGAGATAAAGAGGGATTTTCTGCATTTGCAGGGAGAAAGTCTCTATGTACCCACCACATACATATCACTGCTGATTAGCACTTAAGACACTTGATGATCAAGTCTTTCACATTCCTTACTGAATTCTGCTGTCACAGAGGGTGGAAATGGGCACATTCTCTTAATAAACTCCACTCCTCTCTGAGGCTTTTGGGTCTTTGTTTAACAGAGCAATGAATACCACCCTTGAACAACAGGCAGGGATTCTTTTAACTCTTCAGCTTACAACGCAACAGAGTCTTCAAACAAGCTCCAAGTTTGCCTCTAAATGAGCAGGAGCCTGATGGACATACTATTCAGATGGGTAATCTCACCAGTGCTGGAAGTCTGGGAAGGCAAGCAGTCTCCAAACATACCTGGTCCTTCTGAAAGGTTAGAATCTGATATCCTGTTGTTCTACTGAAAGTAACTTTCCCGCTGCTATCAAAAGAGGTTACACGTAACCTAGGGACACAACAACAGTTAAATTAGTTTCCCATAACGTAGTTTTTCCGGCACAAAGAGTTTGTCCCAAGGAGACAGAATGGCATTTTCAAACATAACTAACCTGGTGGCAACAAAATTTAATGCAAGGGATGAGTTAAACTTGGATCCAAAAGAATGGATCCATCAGATGGAAAGACTTAGTTACAGTAGGAGATCTTAGCACACGCCACAGGCTCTGCCTCCTTGGTGATTATTTACCTGAAGGCTATGTTTCTCCGAGGCTGCAGACTGACTGATCCACTGCACGGCTGATCCAGCGTATTCCGCTTGAAAATGATGTAACCATTTGTATAAGTGACAAGAAGGTCAAAGCCAAAGTTGAACCCAGTCCACCGCCAGCAGTACTGAAGAGCACAAGTTAAAAAACACAGAAACAAACCAGCCCCTCTGAGCACTGGCCACAACACAAATGAGAAGTGCCGCTTCTCCAACAGCTCAAACTTGGGACCGGGATCCTCGGCTACAGAGATGTCTGGTGGATTCAAGGATCCTTGCCAACACCTCTTTGAGACATAAGACGCCCTGGTAGGCAACCACTCACTGTAGCGGCCAGCCTTTGCAGGCAGACGAGTACACGAGACAAGCTTCGCGTCAGCTGCCTTCCAAACATACGGAAATACATTTCACACAAGCGGATCTAAAATAGTTCTGCATCCTGGTACCTGCTGCTGTATGTCTGAGCAGCACTTAACTACACACCCCATTCGTGCTTAAAGTGCTCCTCGGAGTACAACAGCCTCATGTTAAGTGACTTCAGTGGGGAAGAAAATATTCATGTCTCCTGTGCTCTCACAGGACCTGCTACCTAAAGACACACAGACGTACACGGAACACAGCGGGGTTCTGGCTGTGGCTGTTACACAGTTTATCTGGAAAGCTTCCTTTTCCAGTTAAAAAGAAAGGGACATCAGTGATCAGAGCTTTATTTTAACTGAATGTATTTTACACGTCTCCGATGATAAGTCATGGCTACATTCCCTCCTTTCATGCAACAGAGGTTTTTCCAAACACGGGCTTGCTTGCAGTGCCAGAGCACAATTAAGTCACTAACTCCTTATTCATCTCAACGACAGCAAGCCTTTTCATCCTTCTAGGGAGAATAAAATAATTTCTTTAACGTAGCATCTCCGTTACCTCTTTTTGATGCAGTTTGACAATTAAGACCAACGTGTTTTGAAAATACCTAGCACGTCTAAGATGTGTCAGCTGCGCACAGACGTAGCCACGTGCCGTACTTACATGGCCACCCTCTGCAAGTTTTCGACCACACCTCATGCTGTTTCCTTCCAGTTCCTCTTTATTTATTTCCTGAGGCCTACAAAAAAAAAAAGGGCATCTTTAAGGATACTTAAACAGCTTTGTACGGTACTTTAACGTGGAAGAGCTGAACAGACCCCAGTAAACCGGTCTGAGCACACAGCTGACCCTTCTCTGTGCCCAGGTTAGACTAGATGACCTGCCAGTCCCCCTTCCAACCCGAATCATCCCGTGAACATCCGACTACTCTACAAAACTGCAATATAAGCCTCGGTAGGTAGGACTTTTACCAGAGAACCTTTTCAGGTATGGATATAATAGCCGTTGCAATGACATGCATTCCCCAATCCTCCTAAAAGAACCAAGTCCATTTTAAACACGGTAGTCCCGACTTACTAGGCACAAACATCAACGAGTGCTGCTGCTGAGGAACAGCTGCAGGACTCTGCAAAATAGCAGCGCTATGAAGCGGCACCCAGAGCGACACTCAAAGATTTCTCAAGCGGCTGGAAAAAAGTTTACCCCCAGCGACCACCAAGTGCCACGAGCTCTTGGTTCTGGCATCCTACACCAATATGAACTTGTTTCACCCAACAGTTTCCACTGCCGCTTCGGCACATAGAGAAACCTTGCAGAGCCGGCATGAGTAAAATCAGGCCCAGTTTTCCAGAGGTATGTTACTCACTTAACTTTAGACACGATGACATCGTTAACCAAATAAGCAACCATTGCCAGAAAGTCTTCAAGTTACACTGAGGACAAACGCTTGAAGTGAGTAGCATAAATCGCAATGAAAGGCAACCCCCACCACCACCCCCACGTTAAATTATGAACCCGCACTACCAAACAACACACTTCAAGCTCCACAAGCAAGAAGAAACGCTGCACCTCTTCTCTTCCTACTGTACAAACACCGCAAGAGCTTGTGGCTATGCCTTTTACGAACAAGCTCGGTCTGTGGTCTTTTTGCCCCGTTTCTGTAAAAACCAGTCCTGGACGCTTAAGTATTTTATGATTAAGTTAAGCAAACACGCTAATCATGCTAACCAAACTCATCCAAGAACCTCCCACATGCTTTCTACACACCTTCTAGCTGAACTGCTTACGTAGCTGACCCAAATTCAGTAATGGTGATAAAAGGTTCATTTCTGTTTAATTAGTGACAACTTTCACAAACATTAGTACATAATGTCAGAGAGACGGTAACATTCCCCCCTCGCAATTCCTCGAGCAGCCTCAGAAGATGCAAAACTTCCAGCTGTAACCGCTTACGCTGGCCTACCACGTGCTTAGCGAACAGTCAAGTTATCCTATTTCCTTCTTAAACACCACCAAAGAGACCATTAGAATAGAAACGACTCCAGTCATGGACTTGAAAGATCTCTCTCGCATCTGCCACAGAACACATGTTTAATTAAAAAAAGCAGCGATCCACTTTAGCACAACAAGTAAACCTTGAGCAGCTACAGTTCAAAGTCACAAACTCCAGTATTACACTAAAAAATTCCCAAATTCTGGAGTGAGGAAAATGTTTAGTCCTTTTAAATGCAAACTACATAAACAAGGAGAGAAACATTTTCTCCTCCTCTCTGAAGTTATCAAAAGAGCAAACCACATCACATGTTTCAAAGCAATGTAATTTCCATGCTGGCAGCCCTAGAATAAGCGGGTGCAATTACGCTCTGCTCCAGGTGGGATATGAAAATAGAGCCTTACTTCAGCTCACTGGGAGTCAGACCTCACATTTCACTCGGCTTGACTGAGTTTGCATCCTTATCTCTAAGGAAAAAACGTGTTAAGATACTGATACAGGCAGTAAGTGCGAGAGGAAGGGCAGCAGATCTGGATCAAAGGATGGTCTTATAAAACCCTAATTCTTTTCTTTCAGCTACCGGTTGGTCCAACATCCAAAATATTTGCTTTAATACAAAGGAACAGTTTCATGTCTTCCCTTCTAAGACATGACTTACGGACCACAGGCATCTCACTGCAGGGTGGCAGTACGGCTTGCCAGTAGAAGACAGAGAAGTGGTCTCAGGATTTCAAACATCATCTCAGAGATTGCGTGCTGTGGACTAGCGACAGAACAATTGAACTGCACACGACTCCAGGGAAGCCCTCCGTGCACGCATGTGCGTGCACCCCCCATCTCCCTCCCACATGACTCCAGAGAACACCCTGTTCAGAGACAATCAGGCCATTATTGACTACAAAACAAACAGCAACCTGGATGCCACTTTGAACCATTAAGCTTGTAAACTACCAAAGTTAGAAGCAAAAACATATTGAGAAGAAACACTACATCTCACCCACTAATAAGTGGGCCATTGCCATCAGCGAAAGACCTTGGCAATAAATGCCATAATAAGAGATTCGGGCGGATGTCTACTGTTCAGTAAACTTTCTCTGCCTCAGATTTTTCACTTCTAGCTGTGTTTAAAAAAAAAAAAATCCCATACTAAAGAAAACTAGACAAGCAAGAAAAACATGGAAAAATACTCTGCTCCTTCCAAGAGTCACTGAAAGCATCTGCCCTGGAGTTGAACATGCAAGTTGCTCATTTTAAAAGCTGGTATGACCCCCATCATCTGCACTTCAGTTTTGTATGAGAGCTTGCTTTTTCAGAAGCAGGTGTATCTAACGGCTGACAGTTAAAACACTCTCCCTGCATTACAGTGAGTTACCAAAAGACATCAAAAATAAGCAAATACCAAGGCTTATCTTGAATAAGAACTCGGATGACTATGTTAATACTTGCTTTCATGCTAATTGTGGGTCCCATATGAGCTAGATGGTAATGCGCACTGTACATTCGCCTACTGTTAGATACATCCATGACTGCATTACAAGAAAAGTCTTCCCAAGCAAACAACAGTCCCAGAAACAAGCTATGACCACCCGACATTAATCTTTAGGAGCTGAAATGACGACATTCATAATGACGTACTTTACCTCTTCCGTTTTCTGGAGCACTGCTATTGACAGAGAGAACCGCTTCTTAAAGATCCTCTTAAGGCCAAAGTCAGAGTTTTGGGCATTTTTAACACTCTTACATAACACCAAAAGGAAGCGATTAAGGAAATATTTCCTATATAATACACAATTAAGCCACGGAAGCCACTGCCACGGGGTGTTGGGGCTAAAGCGTAAGCTGTTTCAAGACAGAGCTATGAGTACTTAAGAATAGGTCTATTGGTGGTTGGTCGTTCACTAACGATCCAGTCAAAACCTCCGGGTGGAAAATCCTGAACCACTCGCTGCCACAGAAGTACATCAAGAGAACACTCACTCTTCACTTCAAAAGGCAGGTGGGAGATCTGTAACTCTACCGCTGAACGCTGCCACAGACTGCACGGCCTTTGGTTCAAGTCAGGCTCAATGCAATGTGGCAAAACCAAGCAGAAGGGAACAGTTTGTGGTCACGCGCATACATGTCACATCTGTTAAATCACCATGCCTCGCTGCCCAAGCCACCACTGACGATCCTTGTGAGGCACAGGCTGAAGAAACCCAACTACACGTTATGCGCACAGACGCCAGTCAGGGTGTTCCACTAAGCACAGCTACCTGTACATCTCTGAAAGGGCACAGAAACATAGCAGTCGTCATGGCATTTCCTCAAGGGCGGTGCAGTGCTGTGGTGGTGCAGCCCCCCCACCCCTCTGAGATCCCAGGGTGAGCCCTATTGTGTTGTTATCTTGGTCACAACGACCTGGGCCTCAGGCAATCTCTGACCACACCTGGGCCATCTGCCCCCTGACCTGCGTACCAGAATTGTGGCCAGAATGTAAAATATTGACCAAAGCCAATCATCTCAATCCTATAAATAGTGATCCAAGACGGAGACCTTTTGAGCTCTCCTGCACCGCAGCCGGCCACGTGACCCTGTATCTCCTGTGGGCTGGGACGCCTCTCAGGGTAGGTTTTGCAAGGATGGAGGGATCTTCTGTTGACGTTTTTGCGAGGACTCAAAGGCCTGATTTTGCGAGGTTCACCGGCCGTGCGCTGATGAATATCAGCACATAAATGTGAGTAATTCATGAAACTCACAAAAAGATAATTTTTACTCACAGGTTAACCTCGGGGGGTATGTTTGTGTGCAGTGTGAATATATATATTATCCCTATTCACATAAACCATTGACCAAGCCTGAGACTAAGATTGGACCTAGCCGCGCCTAGGCTCCTCACTGAAAGGAGTTTAGAAAGCAAGGGCATCTCTTCTGAACCTTGTGACTCAATGGGAGGGTCCTGCTTATCCCCTGCATCCACGATCCCTCTGTGAACCATTCTAACTTGAGCATAACTGAATTTTCCTTTGTGCACTTCTTCTAGGCAAGTAATGGAGTGACCCTTCCCATTCTCCAATGTTTAACTAAGTCACTATATTGAATTCAAAAAATTCCACCACATTGCTGTTTTCAATTGGCTGATGCTGTTAAGAACCATACAACCTGGAACTCCAAAAGTTAATCTTGTCAGAATGTATATGAGAGGAAATTTTCTAGTTTAAGAAAGAGAGAAAGGAAAGCCTGTAATATACCTACCCAATATCATTGCCTTGTTCTGCTCTGAGCACGGCAAGCCACTGCTGTTTGTAAACAGAGGACAGCCATTCTAAAATTGAAAAACAACAAGAACAAAAAAATAAGCTTGGTGTCGCCTTTGGAGCCGGGAATGGGGGTGTTCATAGGCACTTGAAATATAGAAATAAAATCACATTGCAATAATAAGGTTACACTTATTAACTGGACGGCCTGTGCAAACCCACCACCTGATAACGCGCGTGTGTGATTCAGCTCCAGGCCGCAGGTACAGAAGAGGCAGTTCAGATAAAAATCAACTGCTAACACTGAGTAACTCAGGACTATTTTCATCTTATCAAGCATCCACGGTTGCCAGAAGTGATGCAACTCAACATGTTTTCTCAGTGCGCTAAGTTCTGTTCAGCCAAGGAGCTGGGTAACAAGCTCTTAGGAGAAGATGCCACTCTCTGAATCCCCAACAGAATTCTACACAAGTTAAACAAGAGGAAAACAGAATCAAAAGATAAAGGAAACAGTGCCTTATCACAGGTATGGTAAAAACAAACAGAACAGAAGCTGTCCCCTACTAGCAATAAACATAAGCCATGTCTTCCTCTGAGAACACCAGGAAGATGGTACGGAGAGCTACCGAGGTGATCAGGGGGCTGGAGCATCTCCCTTGTGAGGAAAGGCTGACACACTTGTGCTGGTTCAGCCTGGAGAAGAGAAGACTGAGGGGGGATTTCATAAATACCTATAAGTATTTAAAGGGCGGGTGTCAGGATGATGGGACTAGGCTCTTTTCAATAGTGCCCAACGCCAGGCCAAGGGGCCACGGGCACAAGCTGGAACACGGGAAGTTCCACCTGAACATGAGGACAAACCCCTTCCCTGTGCGGGTGCCAGAGCAGGGGCACAGGCTGCCCAGGGAGGCTGTGGGGTCCCTTCCCTGGAGACATTCATCCCCCGCCTGGACGCGGTCCTGTGCCCCCCCTGCTCTGGGGGTGCCTGCTCAAGCAGGGGTGGGACGGGGTGAGCTCCAGAGGGCTCTTCCAACCCCCACCACTCTGTGATTCTGTGAAGATTCTGTCAGCTGTATTAATTTAACAGCTGCAACCAAGAGATACAGCAGAACAAAACCTAACAGCTGCTAAGGCAGTTATGCAGAAGGGATCAGAAGCAGCCAAAAGCCCAGCACGTAAGTTCTTTTCAGTCAAGCTAATGAACAGCGGCAAGTCCGCAAGGTCTCAGATGAGAACAAACTCTAGGGAGGAATGGACTGGGATGGCAGGAGCGGCGAGAACCACCGTTAGCAGGAAAACAAAACAGGTTGGTTGCTGCTGAGGGTGACAGAAGGGTGAGATCACAGTGCTGAGATCGCCTTCAGAGTCCCAGATTCAAAACATAAAACCAGCCCTTGCCCTACTGACTCCCGAGTTAAGATTCAGGCTGCGATAGGACCAAAATGGGAATTCACCAGAGCGCAACAGAAAGCATTACAATGATTTAAGGAAAAGTGCACAGGTGAGGAACAGAGAATGGATGTGCTAGGAGGAAAAAAACAAAAACACAATCAGGAGACAGAGCATCTTCGCTATTTTTGTATATGAACCTATGTCATACACCATATTTCAACTGTAGTTCACCTGTTAATCTGTAAAGGTTAAGAGGAAAAATACTGCTCAGGAAGTGTTACACCATTTCTTTCAACTCTTCAACATGGTCGCCTTCTTTATACCTCCCTGAGAACTATTTCATCTAGAATAATCTAAAAGGCTTACACCACAATACAAACTGCCCAGCAATTTCCATGTTTCAAGGCTCTCTTGGGTACGATGCAATCACCTCAGACACTGGATGCTGGCAGCATCAGTTCAAAAGGGCACCACCAATATTTATCCAAGCCTCCTTTTAAAGGACGAGCAAAAGTTCCTGATCTTAACACAGCTTTTGGCTACACACCACCACCAACAGATTACAAGGGCCATCCAGTATTAACCTCTTCACTTACACTTCATTACACCTGTAGAGGTCTCCACATCACGCTGCTCTTCCCTCCCTGCTCTCCCAGTTCCCTTGGAATTCAAGTTTGGGGTTTTTTTCCTTTTTTTTAAATTCATTATCAGTGGTAGAGCACATTCTTTTTCAATAAGCACAGGCAAACCAGCCTCAAAGTTGCAATTAATCTCGTAACAATGTAAGAACATTCTTCCTCTGACGTATGTAGGCAGAAGGCTGCTGGGTTTGAGCACAGACACAAAATCTGTCCGCTGAAGAACACTAAGAAAAGGCTGCCCGTCGCAGTTCTGGTAAGCGATAACAAACAGCAACGTTAAGAGAAGGAAACCAAGCGCAGTACTGGCAAATGTCTGGTTTGCAACATCTTATTCACATGCTGACACAGCCACTTGACATGAAAATAATCCATAGTTCTCCTCTGTCATCTTTCAATTAAGGATCTAAAGGGTCACTCACCCACAGTTACCTTATTTTTTAATACAGAATGAAGATGCCTTTGCACTATGATTACCATCCGCACCAATGTTAATCGCCAGATGGATTATACTGACTTTATACATCACTTAAGCATCTGAAATACCACCCATCCACGATCGGATCTGTTCTTCTAGGATTTATGCATAGTATAAACTGTTATCACTTGCTCGAGGTCAAACCCTGCCCCATCTACCGGTCATAACCGACCAAACCATTCACCCAAGCTCCACCTCAGCTCGACGCAGCGGTCTACGACACACTGCCTCCACCTGCTGTTCGAAGGACACTTTCAAATAGACGTTGTGAGCACAGGATAACCGAGTTCCTTCGTATTTGACTTTGCCAGATCTAGTGAGGAAGACAGTCTCTTCTCCGTCTATGAAGGTATTAATCGAAGCCAGAAGCGAGAGCAGGGAAAGCCAGTGCATTTCAGCAGTGGTAACGGTTCACTTTCACTCAAGAGAGGGACAGATTTCTAGGGAGGGAAGGACCCTACTCCCTCCCCACAGCTACCCCCTATCAGAAAGTCCTAATTCAGCTTCTGATAGCGGCATTCTTTGAACATTTCAAAGTGTGAGAAAGAGGTGCTCAGCGTTATTGAGACATTCAGCTACAAAAAGCTGAATTCAGCTACAAAAAAACCCATTATTTCTAGCAGAGACAGGATACGGCAGCACAAGGAAGGCAAACTAAAGTAACACTCACTACATCACCTTAATGGCAAGGCAAGTGTTTTAAAAGCATCTAACAGTTTGACCAGGCTAGCAGGCTTCAAGAAAAATATCCCGACAAGTCTCCTCTGATATTGGACCATTATTGTGTTGACATCTATGGCAGCATGAAGGAAAAGCCAATGTGAGATGGAAAAAAAAAAATTAATTTTAGAGGAAGGCAGCGGTGTAACTCAAGGACAGGTTAAAGAGTTATGTATGGCAAGAGCCCAAAGCGACCCCGAAGGCTACAGACAGATGGCAAGAACACAGTTGTCAAGAAGTTGCAAATAAGAGTGATGAACAGATCAATAAAAGCAGTCTTAATTCACATTTGGCAATTACATTGCTAAACAGACATCGCAGGGACATGGACGGATGGATAGTTGTGCTGGGGACAGATATAGAAAAAAGAATCAATGCTGTGTACATGAGAGCTAGGGAAAAAAACTGTCAGAGAGTCAAGATGCAAAATTCAATGCTAAGATTCAACTACAATAAGGAAAGACCGAACAGAGTGAAATATGGAGCTAGGACACCAGGAGCCAGATCCAGAGGCAGAGCAGGGGAAGTCCAAACACTGTTACAATGAGCACAACTCACTCTGGGGAGGGGAAAAATAAATAATAAAATATTAAATAAAAACAAAAAGGAAAAAGGAGGAGGGGCAGGTGTTTCACATGATAAAAGATATGAACGATGGTGGAAAAACACTTTCAAGTGAGAGCCCAACGGGGTTACTCATCTCCAGTTTCACTCATCTCTCAGCAGCCAAGTTTACACAGCTTCCAAGCAAAGAACAAAGCAAAGATGAGAATGCGGCTTCTTATCTTTCAGTGATACTGTAACATTAATAGCAGTGATCTATAACACATTAAATGGCATTTCACTCTATGGGCTTCAAAAAAGCACCAGGACCTAGAAGGAGGATGTATGCAAAATGCAAATAAAAGGACAAGAGCAGAATACGTCATTATCCCATCTCCTCCAAAAACACCCGAAATACCTGTCAGTAAATAATGCTTGTCTTTGAGGAGGGGAGACGAGTTCACAGCACCTTGTGCTTTTGGTTTTCATTTTCAGGTATTACTCCAAATCCCAGCAAAAACTACCCAGCTCTTTGTACAAAGATAATGGCTACAAAACAGTTGAGTCGCAGCAAATTTTGCTCTCTCAGCAGTTTTTTTGCATGCCTGGGACTCAGGGGTCATTTAAACACAGATAACCTACCATGTACTGATTATAAAGTATTTTGATAAACTGACTGATCAACAAACGCTTAACACACCTACGTGTCTGTCTTTTAAGACTTTCATGCATGTAAATTTAATGTTCAACTTCTGCTGAATCTTCAGCCGCAATTCAGACATTGGAGATAAACACGCAAGTGATAAGACCAGCAAATACACCTCGATCTTCCCAATGACTCTATCACAGGCCAGGCTAGGAAAGGCACACAGAACTCGATCAGCTGAGTACTCGCTCACCTGAGGGCATTAGGGAATCTCTCTCAATAATTCTGGCTGACGCCAAGTCACTGATGATATACTGTAATCTCAAGTGTGTGAACACCGACAGGAACGCATTCCCCTGTTCCGATTCCAGGAAGGCAACGTCATCCTCAAAATCTGCAAGACGGAGCACTGGTATTACAAGTTGGTTTTCTAAATATTTTCCAGAGCCTATTTGTATTTGACATTGAGGTTTACTTTATTAAGCACAGAAAGTTTTTATGGACAAGCAAACCATCTTTTGGAGCTAAACCCAAGAAATTACTTACACTCAAACCCTTTTGGCAGAACTGTTAGACCAAACTTTTCCTCTTTGGAAACACACACGTGCCTTCTAGCGAGAAGGCAACAAAAGCTTATCCTAACTGAACAACAGCAGAAGCAACGAAGCAAAACTAGCGACCATGTCTGCTCACTTGAAACATGTGGACAAAACAGTGAAAAGGCTATCGGTGCTGAGACCCTGATCCCGGGGACTGCTGGCAGAGGCCAGCCTTCCCAGAGAGAAGAGGAGAAAGTTGGGAAGTGGAGGAAGACTATCGTATTTTACTTCTGACCAGCCTCTTCCACAACCCAAGGCCATGCCAATTAATCCTACCTCTCCTGCGCCTGGCAAACCACGCATCAGCTTCGGTTAAGAGTTGTTTCAAAGACCCATTCCAAGTAGGCACTAGCTGGAGGAACATCCACTAGGGAAAATAAACAAACTCTAGGGAGTTAATTGAAGAAGTCTTCAAAACAGTAATACATGCGTTATTAACAGCGCTTTTTCATAATGCATTAATTCCTACAAAGATTCTGATACTCTCTTAGATGCTTCCAGGAAATACCAAAGAGGTTAAAATTCTCATTGTGCTACAAATCAGCTACTACGCTGGAGTTCAACTTCATAAAGCCCCAGCCCAACCCTTCGCCAAGTACCTTTTTGAGAGCGGTGTACACATCCATTTCCACTTGCACTACAAGTAGGTCAGAAGAACTAATCAGCTGTTTCATGAGGTTTATGCTGAAAAAAGACAAGTCATCAAAGAATTCTGCGAGACATACAGACAAAACCAAGAAAGCAAGCTAGGTAACAAGCAACCGTCGATAGCCTAGAAAGTCGTGTTGAGCGAGCTGCACGCTTTGGAAGAAACTGTACTTCACCACTGACAGTTAACTGACGCCTGAATACCTGAGGTCTTTGAAGAGCGCCACACTCTGGTGAGGCATCAGGTTATTCAAGAGCCATTCCAGGCACCTAGATTAAAAGCAAGGAATTAGTACCTTCCTTTTTTTCTTACATATCTCGACATTCAAGCACAGTTGCTCAGGCTCACAAAGCCTGGTTATGTACCGCGTGATTCTGAAATACTGCTTTAACGTGCCCAAGACATGAATGCATAAAAGTATGAAGGGGAGTTCTTTCAAAAACATGAACTTTACCATAACACTTTCCAAAATTTTCTGTAACTCTTAAAGTTGCATTTAGTGTCTCTCAGGGAAGAGTGAAAGCTATATTCCTAGTGCTGTTAATGCCACAAAAAGCCCTGAGAACACACTAATTCTCAGCAGAAGGAAGCAGCTAGCACTAACCTCAGCATTCTGCTCCAAAATGTCTAATTACCCCTCCTAATTAAGATAAACTCAAGCTCAAGTACTGAATATTAAAGCAGCTTTGAGATAAAAGAGTCAATGATGGCAAGTATTGTTTCACTGTCACGCTGAAGACCAAATATATTGTCTTTACTAGTGTACGTTAGTAATTAATTCATTCACAGCACAGGCTGATCAATCGACCAGAATCTACACCAAATTTAAGGTAACTGGTTATAGTAGAAACCTGAAAACTAAACAGAACAAGCAGAGCCCAAGCCAGATACCTTTAAAAAAAAAATTAAAAACCAAACAACAAAAAAACCACCAACCTAACTGGACATTATCTCACCATTCATAAATTCACACTTCTAATTAGCAATGTACAAAGCAGCTCAGAGAAAGTAATTCTTACTTTTTCTTCACAGAGTCTAACCCATATGTTGCCGCTGAATTGTAATAACCACACACAGTTTCTGCATTAATGGTTTCCTTCATTGTTTCACCACATTGCTGGATTAAGTCATCCTGCGGGGAAGAAAAAAACCCACAAATATTCAAAGTTTTTATTTCCTAACTGAGGTTTCAAAGATTGTGCAGTTCATACAAGTTTTCATGCCTGAACAATTACCAGAGTCACACGTGCTACAGTGACCTCTGCTACTCTATCCAGAACACACAAACCAATCAATGTTCCTCAGAAAAACAGCTTTTTCTTAAGGATATATCACGTGAAAGAAAAGCTTAATGAATACTGTCAGGGTAGAACAAAGGAGCTGTTAAAACTTATTTTAGCCTACTTCTAGATATAATGCTCAAAATGGTGCTTAACATTACAACTGAATCTAAGCCATGCTATTTTGAAATAGAACCACTGTGTTACGTTTGGGGCTTTTTCCCACTTTGTACGAAAAGATTATTTATTTCTCCAGGTGAAACAATACGTGTGCGTGACTATGTTACGAACAGTTACCTTTAGCTGAAAAGAAAGCATAAAAATATTGCACATTTATTACTTACAAGCTGCAGCATGCAGGCTGCTGCTAAAAGGGCAACTACTCGACTGGGTTTTATTAATACATCATCTCTGTACAGCGAGCCAAAAGCCACCTGTAGAGCTGAAAAGAGTACAAGTGTCAAACTAAGACAGGACATACGAGCTCGGATAACTAAAAGAATCCTTAAATATAACCAAACCACTGCAACTCACACATTCTCTTCACTCCTGCTTGCTCAGGATAAAAAACTGGTATTTACCACCTCAAGCACACGCACATAAACAGAATACACAAAACATGGCAGTCACCGATGAAATACAGCCCCTTGCACCATTTAAACAAGATATTCATCTTAAAACAGCCACCAAGGCACGCCACGGGGCCACGTGCAGGACAGTAAAACTAGGTAAAAAGAAGAGAAATCTCATGCTCCTCCTCTGCAACTCATCACTAGTGTAACATTGAGATACTGCTGTGATGCTACAAATTTCTCTGTAATTCTTCTGAAAAACAAAACTCACAGTTCACTCCACGGTGCTTGGAACCATAGCAAAGCTTTCTGCCAACTCACATCGGTCCCCCGCGAGCCCCCCCCTCGGCAGCTTTTCAAGACCAGACAGATGAAGATGTGATCCACACTCCAACATTCGGATCTCCACAACAGTTGCACATATTGATCCCAAGAGCCCCAATGCCAAAACAACAGTACAAGCAGTTGCTTTCCAGCTGTGCTTCCCAGCTCAGAGGTACAAAAGTTAATTCAACTCTACTGGTGACCCGAGTTAAGCTCAGAACTGAATGAGCACAGAACTCATTCTTTCAAGTTTCTTATTTACTCGTTTGAAAATTATCCTTAAAAAATTTTTTTTTTCCAGTTAATTTTCTGTCAGGTTCAGCTTGAACGCTGAAGGTAGGAGTTATGTTAAAATAAAAGGTTCCCACTTACCTTCTGTATCAATGTTTGGGTCAGGAATCTCCAACTCTATGATGTTCATGCTAGATTCTTTCCAAGCTCCACTGAACATACTGGAAAAGTAGCCTGACTACATGAGGGAAGAGGAGAGAAAAAGAACCCAAGTAAGACACTTAATGCAAATTAAAGCTCTCAAAAGCAGCACACGGAACAAAAAAAAATCATTCATATTTACCTTCATGCAGAACAAAATTTATGAAGGGAACTTTTCATAATGCAAACCACTCTGACCTACTCAAGAAAGGACTAACTGTAGTTGCTCTATTTCTGAAAGGGAAAATGCGTCTAGGACGTTTGGACTACGTGTCTGCAATCAGAGTGAAGAAAGAGCTTTCAAGGGCCACAAAAGCCACACAAACTCTTTTCCTACAAACCACACCACCAATGGGGATATAACCAGTCCAAGAATTAAGTCCTTAATGTTACCGGTGGACAACAAATCCTCCAGGCATCGCGGAATGCCTGTTCAGCTACTGGGGGGCTGGAGGGAAGAAAAGCATGCAAGACATACAAATTAATGTACAAGGTTGTAAGTCTCATACCAAGGCCACATGCACATACACCACTTATGGAAATATACCTTTTCTTATAAAGTGTAAGGCATATAAAACTAGAATTTGATAGGTTTCCGTCCAAATGAAGTGAAATATACTGCTCTACTAGGATTCATGATTTTCCTTCTCAGCAGCAGATGTGCCCATTATGAGGTGCTATCACTCACTGAAGTTTACCTGAGAGATCAAAAAAATAAAGTCTATTTGTACAGCACCGTATGCCCTGACCTCTTAACTCAGCATTTCAACTCAGGGCAGCACATAACATGAAATCCAATTCTGATTTTATTTCATTACATAAATATTTCCATACCTTTGGCATATCCCCTAACTACGATGACATACAATACGCTACTCTAAAACCAGGACCTCAGTCATCTTGCCGATCCTCAGGAGGCTACCTTAGCTTTGCCATGTAGGCCAACTCCTCAGTTTCAGGAGAATTTATCATTTTAGTAACCAGTATCAGAGAAAATGAAACCCTCCATTTCTCAGACCTGCCACTCACAGGTAGAGCAGCACCTTGCTGTCATTTATCAAACTAAATGCAGTAGCTTGAGAGACTAGGGAAACAGAAACATACATCCTGAGAGAGGATGCTCAACAAGGCAGAGGAGTCGTGATTTCATTGACAGCGAGCTATTTTTAACACCCACAAATATTTTACCTTGAGAAACACCACTCCAACGACAGAGCATAAATTGAAATAGAAACCTGACTTAGGAGAACAGTTAACTTCACCACAAAACTTCATCTCACAAGAACATCGCTTGTACAATGACACCTCTACAGACCAAAACTGCAATTTTCAGAGTCTGTTCAAAAGCATCCACAGAAGCTATTTAATATTCAATTTTAGTCGTGCACCCACACTAAGTTTGAAGGGCTAGCTTCACGAACTTGAGACGGAGCAGCAGCACAATCACATCCACGATTAAAAGCATTGTCGCCAACAACAGCCTAAGGACAAACCACCAAAGTGCCCACCCTGTTTATGCTGCACAACGTTAAGTCTGACTGTCCAACCCACTTATACCCTGCCTCAGTTTTACAAAGTTAAAAGCAAGCAGACAATTAAAGCTGTGTCTCCCAGCTGTCCCCCTGGTCAAACACAACCACTGCTCTATCCAGAGGTGGCTGCCTATGATCAACCTTGGGCTATATGCAAGTGACTTTTCTGCCTGCGTTTTACACGCTTCAAAAGGTTCTGATGCACGCAAAAGGCTTTTTCCTACAAGAAAGCAATGAAACAGGACCTAGACAGGCTGGAGAGCTGTACCCAGGGGAACCTCATGGAATTCAGCAAGAGCAAGCGCAAGGTCCTGCCCCTGGGGAGAAACAACCCCCCGCACCAGCACAGGCTGGGGGGGACCTGCTGGAGAGCGGCTCTGCTGAGAAGGCCCTGGCAGTGCTGTGGGGCAGCGAGGTGACCCTGAGCCAGCATCGTGCCCTTGGGGCCACGAAGGCCAACAGTGTCCTGGGCTGCATTCAAAGGAGCATGGCCAGGGCAAGGAGGTTATTGTCCCCCTCTGCTCTGCCCCAGTGAGGCCACATCTGGAGTGCTGCATCCAGATCTGGGCCCCTAGTTTAAGAAGGACAGGGAACTGCTTGAGCAAGTCCAGAGGAGAGCTACCAAGGAGCTGGAACATCTCCCTTGTGAGGAAAGGCTGACACACTTGTGCTGGTTCAGCCTGGAGAAGAGAAGACTGAGGGGGGATCTCATCAATGCTTATAAATATCTAAAGGGTGGGTGTCACAATGATGGGACTAGGCTCTTTTCAGTGGTGCCCAATGACAGGCCAAGGGGCAACAGGCACAAGTTGGAACATGGGAGGTTCCACCTGAACATGAGGACAAACCCCTTCCCAGTGCGGGTGCCAGAGCAGGGGCACAGGCTGCCCAGAGAGGCTGTGGGGTCCCTTCCCTGGAGACATTCACCCCCCGCCTGGACGCGGTCCTGTGCCCCCTGCTCTGGGTGTGCCTGCTCAAGCAGGGGTTTGGATGGGATGACCTCCAGAAGTCCCTTCCAACCCCTATCGTCCTGTGATTCTGTGAAATTTCCCTTGCTGTGGCCAATGCAAGCAATTGCTGTACCTATACTGGAAACATGGCTTTAACACTACAACAACAAAAATCAAGAATTCACTTCTACCATCCCTTCTTACACCAGAGGAGCTGCATTCAACCTGCTGAGCATCTCCCAGTGCCATCTTCACCTCGTAACACATAAAACCATTTTGTGTTTCACTACAGCTAACACAGAAGCGCACACATTTTCAGGTGTAGTACCTGATGTTACTTTCTCTTCTCGCTTCAAATACATTGCTTTCCAGGTTAGACTCCCACGTTAAAGGTAACGGCACAACTGAATGAAACGTTTCAAGACAAAGCCATGGTTTCTCCCCACTTCTGTCACAGGAAAAGTAATAAAAGAGAACAGACAGTAAAGATAACAGCACTCTTCACTCCCAAAGCGCAAGACGTCTTACAAAGAATTTCACCCTAACACGAGCCCAAAATAAAACGCTTGTAAGAAACAGCATCTTTTTTGTAGGTACGCACTAGGATTTATTCTTTTCAGAGCTTCTGTGCGAGGAAGCAGCAAGGAAGCCTTCATCCTTGGATGCACAACAAATACAGAGACCCAGCACCAGCAACTTCCCTTCAGTTCCCTACCCTTGAGTCCCAATGAACACTAAAGTTGGACTGGGTCAGCAAGTGCTGTACAGATCCACTCCGGAAGCGCTTTCCTTGCTCTGCAATAATATTAACATCGCAGGAGACTCTCAGCCATTTCTTTAGCAAACAAGAACCTGTCCTCCGGACACCAAAAGACAGTTTTCAGGACTGTTTTCACAAAGGATGGGCCAAGGTTAAGATGATGAGATTAAAACAAAATTAAGTTGCAAGGGACAGAAACAAAGAAACTTTTCAAACACGAAGCTACAGCTACGCTTCCTAACATTACTATCAAAGGCACAAGGCATGTTGTGTAACTGCTTGCATCCACAGCGAGAGTGATAAGTCAGAAATGTAAGGGGAAGAAAAGGAAAGAAAAAAGTCTTGAGTCACACTTACCATTTACCAGACATTCTTTCATCACAAATACAGTTTCTCTTGCGAGGAAGAAAGGAGCCGCTTACCTGGCACAAATAGATCTTATGCAAGTTCCACTCCTCTCCCAGAGCACAAATTTTGACATCGCTGTTCTCCCCATTCACAAACAGAGTCTGATAAATATACTTAGAAGTGCTTTTCAGCTGTTTCCTATGCAAAAAGACAGAGACACACTCCTTCAAATTTGTCTGTTACAGAGGCAGCACCAGGTACCGGAAAGGGCTTTTTTCCTCCCCGTGAGGGACCAGCCTCCCCCCCCCGCCGTTGCTCACCTCCCCTCTCTTGTTCACTGCAGCAGCTGCTGCTGGGACCTTTCCGAAGCAGACAAGAAACTCCCCCCTGGCCCCGGCCCCCCACCAACCTCACAGCGGCAGCCCTTCCCCTCCGCCCCTCCCTTTCCCGCACAAGACCCCGAAGATCGGGCTCGGCCCTCGAGCGCCCCGGGCCCTTCCCGCACAGCCCCTCACTCGCCCCCGGCCTCGCCGGGCCCCTCCGCCCCTCACGGCCCCTCCTGCCCGCCGCGCCACCTCAGGGCCAGCGCGACCGCCGCCAGCCCCGCAGCCCCTTCCCGCCACCCGCCCCTGACAGAGCCGCGTCCGCGGCCCGGAGCCCCCTCGGAGGCGGCCACCGCCGCGCTTCCCCTTGACGGCCCGGCCGCCGCCGCCCCCTCAGGAGGCCGCCCGGAGCGGTCGGATCGTCCCAATGACTCCAGCGCAGGCCAGGCCGGGAAGGGCGCACAAGAACCCGATCGGCTGAGTACTTGTTCACCTCAGGGCATTAGGGGATCGTGAGTTTGTGCTTAAAACAGACAAGTCATCAAAGAATTCTGTGAGACATACAGACAAAACCAAGAAAGCAAGCTAGGTAACAAGCAACCGTCGATAGCCTAGAAAGTCGTGTTGAGCGAGCTGCACGCTTTGGAAGAAACTGTACTTCACCACTGACAGTTAACTGACGCCTGAATACCTGAGGTCTTTGAAGAGCGCCACACTCTGGTGAGGCATCAGGTTATTCAAGAGCCATTCCAGGCACCTAGATTAAAAGCAAGGAATTAGTACCTTCCTTTTTTTCTTACATATCTCGACATTCAAGCACAGTTGCTCAGGCTCACAAAGCCTGGTTATGTACCGCGTGATTCTGAAATACTGCTTTAACGTGCCCAAGACATGAATGCATAGAAGTATGAAGGGGAGTTCTTTCAAAAACATGAACTTTACCATAACACTTTCCAAAATTTTCTGTAACTCTTAAAGTTGCATTTAGTGTCTCTCAGGGAAGAGTGAAAGCTATATTCCTAGTACTGTTAATGCCACAAAAAGCCCTGAGAACACACTAATTCTCAGCAGAAGGAAGCAGCTAGCACTAACCTCAGCATTCTGCTCCAAAATGTCTAATTACCCCTCCTAATTAAGATAAACTCAAGCTCAAGTACTGAATATTAAAGCAGCTTTGAGATAAAAGAGTCAATGATGGCAAGTATTGTTTCACTGTCACGCTGAAGACCAAATATATTGTCTTTACTAGTGTACGTTAGTAATTAATTCATTCACAGCACAGGCCGATCAATCGACCGGAATCTACACCAAATTTAAGGTAACTGGTTATAGTAGAAACCCAAAAACTAGACAGAACAAGCAGAGCCCAAGCCAGATACATTTAGAAAAAAAAAAAAACAAAAAACAAAAACCAAACCAAAGAAACCACAAACAGAAAACCACCAACCTAACCTGGGCATTATCTCACTGCTTATAAATCCACACTTTTAATTAGAAAGGAATTCTTACCGTTTCTTCCCAGAGCCTAACCTGTATGTCCCCTGCTGAATTGTAATAACCACACACAGTTTCCTCATTGTTTCATCACATTACTGGATTAAGCCATCCTGTGGGGAGTTAAAAACCCACAAATAACTCAAGTAAGACACTTAATTCAAATTAAAACTCTCAAAAGCAGCACACGGAACAAGAAAAATCATTCCTATTTACCTTCATGCGGAACAAAATTTATGAAGGGAACTTTTCATAAGCAAAACCACTCTGACCTACGCAAGAAACATCTAATGGTAGTTGCTTGTTTTTGTAGGTACGCACTAGGATTTATTCCTTTCAGAGCTTCTGTGCGAGGAAGCAGCAAGGAAGCCTTCGTCCTTGGATGCACAACAAATACAGAGACCCAGCACCAGCAACTTCCCTTCAGGTTCCTACCCCTGAGTCCCAACGAACATTAAAGTTGGACTGGGTCAGCAAGTGCTGTACAGATCCACTCCGGAAGCGCTTTCCTTGCTCTGCAATAACATCATAGGAGACTCTCAGCCATTTCTTTAGCAAAGAAGAACATGTTCTCTGGACACCAGGGTTAAGACCAGGAGGCTAAAAAAAATTAAGTCGCAAGAGACAGAAGCAAGGAAACTTTTCAAACACAAAGACACAGCTACGCTTACGTCCTACAAATCTCTTGGCATCACTATTCTCCCCGTTCACAGATTTCGATACGTATACTTAGAAGTGCTTCTCAGGCTTTTCCTATACCAAGAGGCAAAGAGAGACACACTCCTGTGGGCCCACAAGCGCCTCGTCTCTGCCATCCCGTCCTCCAGACGCTGTTCTCCTGCTCCCACCTGCGCCCCAGGGGCCGCAGCTCCGGCAGAGAACCACCTGCTGCTGCCTGGGCTCCTCCCCAGGGGGACAGCGTCGGTGGCTGGATCCAATGGATCTCAGCATCCATTTCACACAATCACTGACTCCTTGAGGCTGGCCGGGAGGTCGACAGAGGGTGGAATTAGATGGTCCCACCCCGCTGCTCAGGGAGGGCACCTTGCAGCCGCTTGGTCGTGCCCATGTGCAGAGGGCTGTGGAACATCCCCAAGGCTGAAGACTCCACAAGCTCCCTGGGCCACCTGTGCCAGTGCTCGGCACCGAGCAGCCTTTGCACTTCCCGTTCCTGAACTGCATGAGGTCCCTGTCAGCCCAGCTCTGCAGCCTGCCCAGGTGCCCCAGGATGGCAGCAGGACCCCTGGCCGAATCGCCAGCTCCTCTCGGGCTGGTGACACCTGCCAACTTGCTGACGAGGCGCTCTGCCCCATCACCCAGAGCTAACGTTAGGTGAGGAAGGGGCGAAGCACGACCAGAGCCACTACTGACCCCCGGGAGACACCGCTACGTCCTGGCCTTGCGCTAGGCTTGCTGCCACCGAGCGGCACCCTCTGGGCCCGGCCGTTCAGCCCCTTTCAGTCCCGCCCGCTGTCGGCTCATCCAGCCCACTTCCATTCGAGTGGCTCCAACGCCGTGTTTAGAAAGAAGAGACTGCAAGATGGGCGCACTCAAGCACACAGCTTTCAAAATCCCACGCCACAAACCTCCCACGCTGGCTATTTCCGCCAATTGCCCCAAAGCCTCCAGAGAAGAAAACACCCCGTAAGCTCACGCCTGCAAGGCCAACGACTGTTTTTAATGCCGGATTTGGCTTTGCTGCCCGTTGCCTCCCAACGAGCGCTGTTTTTTGCAAGGCGATCCCAAAAGCTGAACGCAGGCTAGAGCTCTTCCTCGAGGGACCTGTGGGCAGGCGTGCCAGCCGGCAGAGCCGTCCAGCTCTCTGGAAGCTCTCTTTGAGTCCTTCCTGGCCAGAGGCAGATCTGGGAGGAGAGACAGGGTGGGCTGCCGGCACCCTTTGTGCAGCTTGGTCCCTGCTGGGGGCGGTCTGGCTGCTTCCTGGATTATTCTTCCTCCTCTTCGGCATTGCGGGAGTCAGATGCTGCGCTCCTCCCGCATCCAGGGTCACAATCTGCCCCCGCCACCGCTGCAGCGCCCCGAGTGCCTGTCCCACCTGCATCTCTGGACTGCTGAGACCCTCCTCCTCCTGCCCCTCTCCCTCTCCCTGCCCCTGCTAAGGGCTCCTAGTCCATGGTGACCACAAACAGGCTGTGGGGATCATAGCCGTGCCGTGGGGATCTGCTCCCCACTCTGTGCTCCGCTGAGTTTGCTCCCAAGCAGCCCTGGCTGCGGGAGCCCCCTTGGAGCCGGCGTTGGAGGGCCTCGGGAGCTGCATCGCCTCTTGGGGCTCGGGCACAACGCGGAGGACTTGTTCTCTCCCTCTTCCTCTTGCGTGCTGAGCGGCAGCGCCCCGTGTGCTCCACAGGGGGGCTGTGGATATCATTGCCCCGCTGACAGCATCTTCTCTGCTCCCTCTGCTTTGGCAGGCTCTGCTCCTGAGCAGCACTGGCTGCGCGAGCTGACTGGCAGCTGCTCTTGGAGGGCCCTGGAGCTGCGCCGTGCCTGGGAGCGCAGTCAACACTCGCAGGGCTAGTTCTCTTCCTCCTCCCTGCTGAGTGCTCGTAGTCCGTGGGGTCCACGACCCAGCTGCGGAGATCCCTGCCCCACTGCGGCGATCTGCTCCGGGGCCTCTCCCTGCCACCCTTCCTCTGGGAAGAAGGGCTCGCTCCACGCTCCTCCTCCTCGCTGCCCTCCTGCATGGTGTGCAGCAGACGGCCCGAGGGCGGAGAGCAGACCAGGCAGTCAGCTTTCCTTCTGGACACCAGCCTTGTCAAGCTGCAGAAGAAGCGATGCCAGCAGAAGCCCACGCAGGAGGCAATGCTGAGCCTGCCTGGCCAGATGGGGCCCAGCCAGCCTGCAGATGCCTCCCGTGCACCTGCCCAGGTGGGCTGGCTGCTGCTGGCTCTTGCGGAGGAGCCGCTGTCCCCTGGAGAGTCCTCCATGCCCGCTGCCACGTCCTGCAAGGAGAGCTGGGATAGGGTCCTGCCCTTCCCTCCTCAAGGGAGCAGAGCCGCGGGAAGCCCCAGAAGGTGCCTGAGGGGACAGCTAAGGGCCTTCCAGAGCCTCTCCTGGAGGGCTGCAGAGGCGGAAGGGCCAAAGGCGCACCAATGGGACGGATCTAGGGGGGGTGCTTTGAGAGGGAGCAGCGTCGCAACTGTCAACAGCGGTGCCGCGTGCCAGGGAAAAGAGAGCGATGCCAAGATGCCAGAAAGAAGCCCACTGCCCACGTGCTGCCCTCAGCCACCTCCCCGGGGTTACCTTGGTCTGTCGAGGCTCACCCTCTGCTCCCACAGAACCCACTTGCTTCCTGCTGGACCCCCACAGGCTGGGGAAGGAAGGGGCATACGATGGTGCAGGTAAAGAAGCAGCCATTTCGCCAGGTTTCCGATCAGAGCACCTGGAGAATAAAAACAAAGAGAGGCATCTCTCTTTAGGGCTCTTCTTGCAGCCTCCTCTCGGCTTCAGTCCTTTTGTGGGAGCGGTTTCTACGACAGAGGAAAGATGCAACCAGGGCCACAAATGGCATTCTGGCAAGTTCAGCTGGGGTCTTCCCCAATCCCCCTGTCGGAGCAAGGCCTCGTCTTTATAACCCCTATGGCCTCCATGTCATAGAATCGTAGAATCATCAGGCAGTTTGGACTGGAAGGGACCTGAAAGATCACCTCGTTCCACCTCCCCTGCCCTGGCCACAGACACCTTCCACCAGACCACGTTGCTCAAAGCCCCGTCCAGCCTGGCCTCCAACACCTCCCGGGAGAGGGCACCTACAGCTTCCCTGGGCAACCTGTGCCAGGGCCTCGCCACCCTCACCCTCAAGGATTTCTTCCTAACAGATAGCTAACCAAAACCTACCCTCCCTCGCTTTCAAACCGGTCCCCCTCTTCCTACCACCACACTCCCTGATAAAGAGTCCCTCCCCACCTCGCCTGTAGGCCCCCTTTAAGTACTCTTCCCTACGTCAGCCAGCTTCACAGAGCAGGCAAGCAGCACTTTGCACCAGGGCAGCAGCCTAAAGCCCGCTAGGGAAAGATAACCACTGACGTGGGGTAGCTCAGCTCTGACAGCGCTGAATGGGGCGGCCTGTACTCGCTCTCCTGTGAGAGAAACGCTCGGGGGGATGAGAAGAAAATCAGCACAAACCAGGAGAGGAAACCGATTCTAAACAGGTTTTAGTACCGCTTGTTATTTATTACCTGATGTAAAACAGCAGATACGCTTGCTGCCTGAGCACGGTGTCGATGCCACAACGATCCACAGACTCATCGTCCATCTTATACCACGCTCCGCTGCTGGCCTGCAAAGAAAGGCGTCGGTATCTGGAGATGAACGGCACGGTGCCTCCACCAACCCAGGCAGAGAACTGCAGAACCAAGAGAAAGCCAAAACCAACCCAGCCCAGCCCCTAAGGAGACCTTCTCGCCAAGACCCTCGGCTGCCAGTAACACTGCCGTGAAAGCGTGTCTTCGGCAGGGTAGATTTTGCCCTGCCTTGCTAGGCAGGACGTCCCTCTTTACCTTTGTGTAGCAGAAATAGTGTCCGTGATAACAGCTGTGACCGCGGTGCACCACGACAGCATATAAGGAGTAGAGGAGGGGCTCCCCAGCTGCGTGAGACGTGTACGGGCGAAGGTCCAAGTACTCGGGGTACTCCACAACCTACGGAGAGAGCAAGAGGGCTCAGAAGCCATCCTGAAATACTGCGTGAACTAGCCTTCCAAGACTAAGGGCTAGAGGCGTAGAAAGACATCTCTGGGGCTGACGGCAACTCGGCGCTCCCTAAAGCTACGGGGCGTGGTTTGGGTGGCAGGAAACTGTTCTCGGCCAAAGCAGCTCTGCCGGAGCAGGGCACGCGCTTCTCCTCCCGCGGGAACTCTCCTCTCCTGGCAAGGGAACGCAAAGACCTCAACGCCAACAGCCGGCGAAAGGCCCCGCTGCTTTGGGAAACCCCCTGCGCCAGGAAGAGGAGGTTGCGCTCCAGCTGCGTACACACCTTGCTGATCTTCCCGCCGGTGAAATCGTCAAACCTTTTCAGGCACACCGTGAGAACCATGGGCGCGCGATGGATTGTAAACCTCTTGGAGGCGGCGACCATCCTCTCACACCTTGGAAGCAAGCACAGAGGCGAGGGCTGAAACGCACCCTGCGACGCAGCCTTTCTTCCCCCCGGAAGGCCAGACAACCCTTCCCGTCTCACACATCCTTGCGCTATTTTAAAACTATTCAGCACTGTAAGGCCACGCTAAAGCCAGCCGCGTCGTCTCCTTGTGCGTTCAGCCTACACGAAACGACGGCTTATGCTCGGCGACACGCAGCACCTTCACGCAGGATCTAGTACGATTAGGACGTTAGCGTCCATCTTACTGGCTACACCGATAGCAGTTTTCGCCCTCCAGCCGCTCAGGTCGGACAAAGCCCTCCAGAGCACCGGTGACAGAAGAGGCTGCCTGGAGGAGTGAGAAAGGAGAGCACTGAGCTGCGGGAAACACCCTCACCCAAACACCTCCTAGGAGTTTACGCAAAAACCTAGCTAGACGACGCTGAGGAGACCCGCCCTCAGCCTGCAAGCAGTGTCCGGAAGGAGACGGGACGAGCCTTTGGGGCTGAACATCGCCCTCCTTCCCAAGGGATTCCCAAGGCTACCGAGAGCCACCTCTCTGTGGCGCTGCACAGTTCAGCTACCGAGGGTGTGCAGGGTCACCACCAAGGAAAACAATACCACCCGCCAGGCCAGGAGCCAGACGGCTGCTGAGGGAGGGCAAAGGGAAGAAGGCTGAGAGGACGTCCAGGGTGCAGAGAGGACAATTCCCACTCGCCCGCCTTCAAGCCAGCACCCACAGGCAGACCGCTGCCACGGCCTCCCCAGAGGGACTCGGGCCATTCCGCTTCCCGCCCACCACCAAGCTCTCTTCGGGTCACAGGAGGCGTTGTTAAGCCAACCGCGTTGATTCTGGAAAGCTACAGGGGCCTTGGGATGCCCCGAAGCACAAGCCACAAGCCCTCTTACTTTCACGTCCAAAGGAACGTCCAGGAAGGCCTCGTAGGAACTGGAAACTGCCTTGCAGCTCAAGCACGTGACTGGAAGGCAAACCGAAACGCTCAGCGATAGGGGAGGTCGACCGTGCCCGTTCATGCTCCTCCTACCTACTGCGCCAGTCAGACGTACAGCTGTTTATCACAGGCAGCAGGCAGAAAGGCACAGCCAGTCCCAAGGGGAACAACAGGTGGGGAGCAGTACCTCTGGATCTCAGACAGCCCCCAAAGATTTGATGGACGACGGTAGTCGATTGGGAAGAGATGTCCAAGCTGGAAAGAAACGGTAAGGGGCAGAGAGTCACCTCCTCCAGGAGTTTTACTTGGCCTGAAAACCCTGGGCGTAGGTTCTCCTTGATGGGAGCACCTCAAGGAGTCCAAAGGGCTCGGGAGCATTGGAAAGGTAATTTGCTTGTGCTTACTCGCTGCTTCCGCTCAGGCAAGCGCTCTGCATGGCATCGACAGCAAGGCGGAGGAACTTGTGGGCGTCTTCCTGCACGCCCAGCTGGAAATGTTCTCCTATGCCTAAGAAAGAGGAAGTTAGTCCTTCTCTCCTCCGCGAACAGACGGAGACATGGCAAAGCACCTGAAACGACTTACATGTCAGAACGCTGACGACACCCCAGGGCTCGATGGCACTGCCTGAGGAACGCAAGACGCTGTTCACGTGCGCTTCCATCCTGCACATCACGCAGACGCCTTGCTGACGACCTGAAGAGGGAGGTGGGAGGGAAGCAAGCTTCTCCGCTTAGCAAAATAGCCATAGCAACGGGAAACCTCACGCAGACCTTGGAGTCCCAGGAGCGGCCTCCACCCCTCCCAAGGCCCCCACGTCCCAACAAGCCCAGGACATTCGAGTGCGCAGAAGACACTCTTCAGAAGGACGCTGCTTCGCTGACAGAGCCTGTCTGTGCCACAGGCAAAGAGGGTTTAACATGCAGGAGCTGGGACCAAGACGCGGGGCTACAAAGAGGCGCCTTTCTGAAGGGGAAAGAGACACCTGGACAGGACAAGCGGCTTCTGGGCTTGAGTGTTCAAAGACGACCAACTCGGCGGGTTGAGAAAGGAGGGCGGCTTTGCTCCTAAGCTGAATTCCAGGTGCTGGGAACCCTTGGCAAGTGCCCAACGAACGAGGAGCTGTTCATCAAAGTACTCACACGACTGGCTGTGCTCCCGAGAGAGCAGGTAGTTGGCCAGAGGGGGTGTGTAGGTCAGGCACTGCAGGATGGAGTTGAGGAAGCACGTATTGCCCAGGTTGTGGAGTCCCGCTCCAGCTCCCTGTCGGCGCTGCCAGGCCAGGCAAATCTTCTCCGGGGGAAAGAGGACCCTTTGTGGAGGAGCCATTCCCTCGACAAGGACTGCAGGGAAACGACATTTGGGAAAAGGTGAGAAGGCAGCCCTGCTGCTGTCAGACCTTTCTGCCAGCAAGGACACCTTTCAGTGTCTTGTGCCTAGCGGCAGAGGAGTGACACAAGGTGCTTTCCTGTCTCTGATGGAGAACACCTGGGTAAGCCTGGCTGCTAGCAGGAAAGCGCCCCAGGATTCGCCCTAGGCTCTCAGCGCACCAGCAGGCAGGGATGGAGCCCCAGCCGCGCCCGTTGCCTTTGGCGTTGGCAAAGGCCGAGCCTGCTGGCGAAGCCGCTACTCACAGGAGTCGTTCCCCGTTGCGGCCATCGCTCCTCTCGGGAACAGAGGGGAAGGCTCCGGATGGCAAAGGACGTCGGGAGGCGCTCCAGAGAGAGAGCAGCGCCGAGCCTGCCGCCTGATTGCAAAGAAATAACCGCAGCTCACCAAAAGGATTTAAAAAAGCGCCACACGAAACCCACAGAACGGTATCTGCCCTCAAATCTCTTTCGGTGGTGCTCGGAACTGCGGCAGAGCTGCAGGCTGACGCCTTTCCCAGCGCTGTCCCAGGGCCCCAGTCCACAGCACCGTCAAAGGCCCTTGGGAAAGGCTCCAATGCACGGCACCTTCTCTGAAGAGGACCTGCTGCTGGCCTGTGGCCAGCGTTAGCAACACAGCCCGCCGCCTCTCTAGCCCACGCTTTCCCACCTTGCGTGCAGGAGCGACCGGCTTTGGGCTGCTACTTGAGCAGCTCCCGCTGCCGTGCTCCTCCTCTGCCAGCCTTCCTACCGCAGCACTCAGGGTGGGCTTCTCGTCCTTCTAGGCTGAGCCCAACGCCTCACGCTGCACTGCCACCCCCCCACCCCCTACTTGCCCCTCCTAGGATACGGCAAAGAAAGAACAACTGCCAAACAGCAGCGCTACCCATAGCCCACGTGTGGCCAGCCTACAAAGGTGCGATGGCTCAGCCTAGGGCTGGCAAGGTACAGACCAGCCTCTCCTTTCATCCCACAGCGACCTACTCTGCCATCTGCCCTGCAAGTCACGTCACGGTTACCTTTGAGAGAGGAGGGAAGCTGGGCAGAAGTGGGCAGGAAACGAGGAATGCTTGGAAAAAAGGAGCCGCGCGAGCAGCAAAGGCAGGAGCCGAGTTGTCCCGAAGGCCAGCTCAGCCCAACTGGCCTTCGCTGGCCCGCTCCTCAGGATCACAGGCCCTGGCCGGGTGAGCTCACAAGCGCCGGGCGGGTGCCGCATCACCGCCCCTTTGTGACACGGGGACGCATGGGGACGCGCTGCGGCCAGCAGCCGCCACAGCCCGGGCACCTCCTGTAGCCAGCAGCTGGCAGCCCCCGGGCTTCCCCACGCGCTGCTGCCCAAGCGCCGTCTGTCCGCCGGCAGAGCTCCCACCTCTTCGCCGAGCCACACAGCCAGACGGACGAAGCGCTGGCCAGGCCTGGAAGCGCTCCTGCTCGCACCTTTGCCTGCCACCTGCGCTCGCTGAGGCTTTCCTTTCTGCTCTGCCCAGCTACAGGACTGTGTCCGTGACACTGGTGTAGCAAAGCACCCGGTCTCTCGCAGCTTCTTTTCCAAGGAGTTTGATCTGCCCCCCACCAGCTACAGCCACAGCCTGACTCTGAACGAGAGCTACCAAAGAAACGCCCTCAGCAACTGCGCTGCATTGACCTTGGCTGCCTCTCTCACCCTCCAGCTCCCCAAAACATTGGTGGGCAGCGCCTTAGCACCTGGATTCACCCCTTGACCTGCTCGGAGCCCGGGGAGCATTGCTTCCAGCGCACGCTGGGGCCCTGCCACAGCAGCACTAGCAGGCTCCAGAGCCCTTTCCCTGGCACCAGCCAGCAGCCAAGCGCCGCATTCAATGCTCACGCCACAAGCTCACCGAGCAGGACAAAGGCAGCTTTGCTTCCAAGCCTCCTCTAGCACCGCTCCTCCAGCTGGCAGCCATCCCACACTCCTAGGTGCAGAGGGACCTCACTGCTGAGCTCAGGGCAGGGTCAGGGCTCCGGAGCTGGCAGCGCCCAGTGCCACCCAGGAAAGCAGGGCACCCTGGCAGCTGGAGGTTGAGCAGGGTGTGCCCGCTCCTCACTCACACGCTTCAGCCACAGCTCGTGTGCTGGGGCAGCACGGCATTCGCTACCCTTCACAAAGAGCCACGGCAGGCGGGCTGGCTTGGCTGAACGTGGCTGAAGAGCGCCTGTGCCCCGAGGGGCGCCTTTTGCCGAAGGCATCTTGGGCATAAGGTGGCCGGGCCAGAGTTCTTTCTTCTTTGACTTTCTATAGCATTCTTCCTCTGAAGGTGCCGGGGTGGGGGCGGGCGGGGCAGAAGAAAGGAAGAAACACCATTCCTTGCTGTCAGGACTAAAGGCTCCAAGGAAGCGGAGCAGAAGCAGGTGCCGGAGCTCGGCCTCGGGATGGCAGCAGGACCCCCTGGCCGAATCGCCAGCTCCTCTCGGGCTGGTGACACCTGCCAACTTGCTGACGAGGCGCTCTGCCCCATCACCCAGAGCTAACGTTAGGTGAGGAAGGGGCGAAGCACGACCAGAGCCACTACTGACCCCCGGGAGACACCGCTACGTCCTGGCCTTGCGCTAGGCTTGCTGCCACCGAGCGGCACCCTCTGGGCCCGGCTGTTCAGCCCCTTTCAGTCCCGCTCGCTGTCGGCTCATCCAGCCCACTTCCATTCGAGTGGCTCCAACGCCGTGTTTAGAAAGAAGAGACTGCAAGATGGGCGCACGCAAGCACACAGCTTTCAAAATCCCACGCCACAAACCTCCCACGCTGGCTATTTCCGCCAATTGCCCCAAAGCCTCCAGAGAAGAAAACACCCCGTAAGCTCACGCCTGCAAGGCCAACGACTGTTTTTAATTCCGGATTTGGCTTTGCTGCCCGTTGCCTCCCAGCGAGCGCTGTTTTTAGCAAGGCGATCCCAAAAGCTGAACGCAGGCTAGAGCTCTTCCTCGAGGGACCTGTGGGCAGGCGTGCCAGCCGGCAGAGCCGTCCAGCTCTCTGGAAGCTCTCTTTGAGTCCTTCCTGGCCAGAGGCAGATCTGGGAGGAGAGACAGGGTGGGCTGCCGGCACCCTTTGTGCAGCTTGGTCCCTGCTGGGGGCGGTCTGGCTGCTTCCTGGATTATTCTTCCTCCTCTTCGGCATTGCGGGAGTCAGATGCTGCGCTCCTCCCGCATCCAGGGTCACAATCTGCCCCCGCCACCGCTGCAGCGCCCCGAGTGCCTGTCCCACCTGCATCTCTGGACTGCTGAGACCCTCCTCCTCCTGCCCCTCTCCCTCTCCCTGCCCCTGCTAAGGGCTCCTAGTCCATGGTGACCACAAACAGGCTGTGGGGATCATAGCCGTGCCGTGGGGATCTGCTCCCCACTCCGCGCTCCGCTGAGTTTGCTCCCAAGCAGCCCTGGCTGCGGGAGCCCCCTTGGAGCCGGCGTTGGAGGGCCTCGGGAGCTGCATCGCCTCTTGGGGCTCGGGCACAACGCGGAGGACTTGTTCTCTACCTCTTCCTCTTGCGTGCTGAGCGGCGGCGCCCCGTGTGCTCCACAGGGGGGCTGTGGATATCATTGCCCCGCTGACAGCATCTTCTCTGCTCCCTCTGCTTTGGCAGGCTCTGCTCCTGAGCAGCACTGGCTGCGCGAGCTGACTGGCAGCTGCTCTTGGAGGGCCCTGGAGCTGCGCCGTGCCTGGGAGCGCAGTCAACACTCGCAGGGCTAGTTCTCTTCCTCCTCCCTGCTGAGTGCTCGTAGTCCGTGGGGTCCACGACCCAGCTGCGGAGATCCCTGCCCCACTGCGGCGATCTGCTCCGGGGCCTCTCCCTGCCACCCTTCCTCTGGGAAGAAGGGCTCGCTCCACGCTCCTCCTCCTCGCTGCCCTCCTGCATGGTGTGCAGCAGACGGCCCGAGGGCGGAGAGCAGACCAGGCAGTCAGCTTTCCTTCTGGACACCAGCCTTGTCAAGCTGCAGAAGAAGCGATGCCAGCAGAAGCCCACGCAGGAGGCAATGCTGAGCCTGCCTGGCCAGATGGGGCCCAGCCAGCCTGCAGATGCCTCCCGTGCACCTGCCCAGGTGGGCTGGCTGGTGCTGGCTCTTGCGGAGGAGCCGCTGTCCCCTGGAGAGTCCTCCATGCCCGCTGCCACGTCCTGCAAGGAGAGCTGGGATAGGGTCCTGCCCTTCCCTCCTCAAGGGAGCAGAGCCGCGGGAAGCCCCAGAAGGTGCCTGAGGGGACAGCTAAGGGCCTTCCAGAGCCTCTCCTGGAGGGCTGCAGAGGCGGAAGGGCCAAAGGCGCACCAATGGGACGGATCTAGGGGGGGTGCTTTGAGAGGGAGCAGCGTCGCAACTGTCAACAGCGGTGCCGCGTGCCAGGGAAAAGAGAGCGATGCCAAGATGCCAGAAAGAAGCCCACTGCCCACGTGCTGCCCTCAGCCACCTCCCCAGGGTTACCTTGGTCTGTCGAGGCTCACCCTCTGCTCCCACAGAACCCACTTGCTTCCTGCTGGACCCCCACAGGCTGGGGAAGGAAGGGGCATACGATGGTGCCGGTGAGGAAGCAGCCATTTCGCCAGGTTTCCGATCAGAGCACCTGGAGAATAAAAACAAAGAGAGGCATCTCTCTTTAGGGCTCTTCTTGCAGCCTCCTCTCGGCTTCAGTCCTTTTGTGGGAGCGGTTTCTACGACAGAGGGAAGATGCAACCAGGGCCACAAATGGCATTCTGGCAAGTTCAGCTGGGGTCTTCCCCAATCCCCCTGTCGGAGCAAGGCCTCGTCTTTATAACCCCTATGGCCTCCATTTCATAGAATCGTAGAATCATCAGGCAGTTTGGACTGGAAGGGACCTGAAAGATCACCTCGTTCCACCTCCCCTGCCCTGGCCACAGACACCTTCCACCAGACCACGTTGCTCAAAGCCCCGTCCAGCCTGGCCTCCAACACCTCCCGGGAGAGGGCACCTACAGCTTCCCTGGGCAACCTGTGCCAGGGCCTCGCCACCCTCACCCTCAAGGATTTCTTCCTAACAGAGAGCTAACCAAAACCTACCCTCCCTCGCTTTCAAACCGGTGCCCCTCTTCCTACCACCACACTCCCTGATAAAGAGTCCCTCCCCACCTCGCCTGTAGGCCCCCTTTAAGTACTCTTCCCTACGTCAGCCAGCTTCACAGAGCAGGCAAGCAGCACTTTGCACCAGGGCAGCAGCCTAAAGCCCGCTAGGGAAAGATAACCACTGACGTGGGGTAGCTCAGCTCTGACAGCGCTGAATGGGGCGGCCTGTACTCGCTCTCCTGTGAGAGAAACGCTCGGGGGGATGAGAAGAAAATCAGCACAAACCAGGAGAGGAAACCGATTCTAAACAGGTTTTAGTACCGCTTGTTATTTATTACCTGATGTAAAACAGCAGATACGCTTGCTGCCTGAGCACGGTGTCGATGCCACAACGATCCACAGACTCATCGTCCATCTTATACCATGCTCCGCTGCTGGCCTGCAAAGAAAGGCGTCGATGTCTGGAGATGAACGGCACGGTGCCTCCACCAACCCAGGCAGAGAACTGCAGAACCAAGAGAAAGCCAAAACCAACCCAGCCCAGCCCCTAAGGAGACCTTCTTGCCAAGACCCTCGGCTGCCAGTAACACTGCCGTGAAAGCGTGTCTTCGGCAGGGTAGATTTTGCCCTGCCTTGCTAGGCAGGACGTCCCTCTTTACCTTTGTGTAGCAGAAATAGTGTCCGTGATAACAGCTGTGACCGCGGTGCACCACGACAGCATATAAGGAGTAGAGGAGGGGCTCCCCAGCTGCGTGAGACGTGTACGGGCGAAGGTCCAAGTACTCGGGGTACTCCACAACCTACGGAGAGAGCAAGAGGGCTCAGAAGCCATCCTGAAATACTACGTGAACTAGCCTTCCAAGACTAAGGGCTAGAGGTGTAGAAAGACATCTCTGGGGCTGACGGCAACTCGGCGCTCCCTAAAGCTACGTGGCGTGGTTTGGGTGGCAGGAAACTGTTCTCGGCCAAAGCAGCTCTGCCGGAGCAGGGCACGCGCTTCTCCTCCCGCGGGAACTCTCCTCTCCTGGCAAGGGACCGCAAAGACCTCAACGCCAACAGCCGGCGAAAGGCCCCGCTGCTTTGGGAAACCCCCTGCGCCAGGAAGAGGAGGTTGCGCTCCAGCTGCGTACACACCTTGCTGATCTTCCCGCCGGTGAAATCGTCAAACCTTTTCAGGCACACCGTGAGAACCATGGGCGCGCGATGGATTGTAAACCTCTTGGAGGCGGCGACCATCCTCTCACACCTTGGAAGCAAGCACAGAGGCGAGGGCTCAAACGCACCCTGCGACGCAGCCTTTCTTCCCCCCGGAAGGCCAGACAACCCTTCCCGGCTCACACATCCTTGCGCTATTTTAAAACTATTCAGCACTGTAAGGCCACGCTAAAGCCAGCCGCGTCGTCTCCTTGTGCGTTCAGCCTACACGAAACGACGGCTTATGCTCGGCGACACGCAGCACCTTCACGCAGGATCTAGTACGATTAGGACGTTAGCGTTCATCTTACTGGCTACACCGATAGCAGTTTTCGCCCTCCAGCCGCTCAGGTCGGACAAAGCCCTCCAGAGCATCGGTGACAGAAGAGGCTGCCTGGAGGAGTGAGAAAGGAGAGCACTGAGCTGCGGGAAACACCCTCACCCAAACACCTCCTAGGAGTTTACGCAAAAACCTAGCTAGACGACGCTGAGGAGACCCGCCCTCAGCCTGCAAGCAGCGTCCGGAAGGAGACGGGACGAGCCTTTGGGGCTGAACATTGCCCTCCTTCCCAAGGGATTCCCAAGGCTACCGAGAGCCACCTCTCTGTGGCGCTGCACAGTTCAGCTACCGAGGGTGTGCAGGGTCACCACCAAGGAAAACAATACCACCCGCCAGGCCAGGAGCCAGACGGCTGCTGAGGGAGGGCAAAGGGAAGAAGGCTGAGAGGACGTCCAGGGTGCAGAGAGGACAATTCCCACTCGCCCGCCTTCAAGCCAGCACCCACAGGCAGACCGCTGCCACGGCCTCCCCAGAGGGACTCGGGCCATTCCGCTTCCCGCCCACCACCAAGCTCTCTTCGGGTCACAGGAGGCGTTTTTAAGCCAACCGCGTTGATTCTGGAAAGCTACAGGGGCCTTGGGATGCCCCGAAGCACAAGCGACAAGCCCTCTTACTTTCACGTCCAAAGGAACGTCCAGGAAGGCCTCGTAGGAACTGGAAACTGCCTTGCAGCTCAAGCACGTGACTGGAAGGCAAACCGAAACGCTCAGCGATAGGGGAGGTCGACCGTGCCCGTTCATGCTCCTCCTACCTACTGCGCCAGTCAGACGTACAGCTGTTTATCACAGGCAGCAGGCAGAAGGGCACAGCCAGTCCCAAGGGGAACAACAGGTGGGGAGCAGTACCTCTGGATCTCAGAGAGCCCCCAAAGATTTGATGGACGACGGTAGTCGATTGGGAAGAGATGTCCAAGCTGGAAAGAAACGGTAAGGGGCAGAGAGTCACCTCCTCCAGGAGTTTTACTTGGCCTGAAAACCCTGGGCGTAGGTTCTCCTTGATGGGAGCACCTCAAGGAGTCCAAAGGGCTCGGGAGCATTGGAAAGGCAATTTGCTTGTGCTTACTCGCTGCTTCCGCTCAGGCAAGCGCTCTGCATGGCATCGACAGCAAGGCGGAGGAACTCGTGGGCGTCTTCCTGCACGCCCAGCTGGAAATGTTCTCCTATGCCTAAGAAAGAGGAAGTTAGTCCTTCTCTCCTCCGCGAACAGACGGAGACATGGCAAAGCACCTGAAATGACTTACATGTCAGAACGCTGACGACACCCCAGGGCTCGATGGCACTGCCTGAGGAACGCAAGACGCTGTTCACGTGCGCTTCCATCCTGCACATCACGCAGACGCCTTGCTGACGACCTGAAGAGGGAGGTGGGAGGGAAGCAAGCTTCTCTGCTTAGCAAAATAGCCATAGCAACGGGAAACCTCACGCAGGCCTTGGAGTCCCAGGAGCGGCCTCCACCCCTCCCAAGGCCCCCACGTCCCAACAAGCCCAGGACATTCGAGTGCGCAGAAGACACTCTTCAGAAGGACGCTTCTTCGCTGACAGAGCCTGTCTGTGCCACAGGCAAAGAGGGTTTAACTTGCAGGAGCTGGGACCAAGACGCGGGGCTACAAAGAGGCGCCTTTCTGAAGGGGAAAGAGACACCTGGACAGGACAAGCGGCTTCTGGGCTTGAGTGGTCAAAGACGACCAACTCGGCGGGTTGAGAAAGGAGGGCGGCTTTGCTCCTAAGCTGAATTCCAGGTGCTGGGAACCCTTGGCAAGTGCCCAACGAACGAGGAGCTGTTCATCAAAGTACTCACACGACTGGCTGTGCTCCCGAGAGAGCAGGTAGTTGGCCAGAGGGGGTGTGTAGGTCAGGCACTGCAGGATGGAGTTGAGGAAGCACGTATTGCCCAGGTTGTGGAGTCCCGCTCCGGCTCCCTGTCGGCGCTGCCAGGCCAGGCAAATCTTCTCCGGGGGAAAGAGGACCCTTTGTGAAGGAGCCATTCCCTCGACAAGGACTGCAGGGAAATGACATTGGGGAAGAGGTGAGAAGGCAGCCCTGCTGCTGTCAGACCTTTCTGCCGGCAAGGACACCTTTCAGTGTCTTGTGCCTAGCGGCAGAGGAGTGACACAAGGTGCTTTCCTGTCTCTAATGGAGAACACCTGGGTAAGCCTGGCTGCTAGCAGGAAAGCGCCCCAGGATTCGCCCTAGGCTCTCAGCGCACCAGCAGGCAGGGATGGAGCCCCAGCCGCGCCCGTTGCCTTTGGCGTTGGCAAAGGCCGAGCCTGCTGGCGAAGCCGCTACTCACAGGAGTCGTTCCCCGTTGCGGCCATCGCTCCTCTCGGGAACAGAGGGGAAGGCTCCGGATGGCAAAGGACGTCGGGAGGCGCTCCAGAGAGAGAGCAGCGCCGAGCCTGCCGCCTGATTGCAAAGAAATAACCGCAGCTCACCAAAAGGATTTAAAAAAGCGCCACACGAAACCCACAGAACGGTATCTGCCCTCAAATCTCTTTCGGTGGTGCTCGGAACTGCGGCAGAGCTGCAGGCTGACGCCTTTCCCAGCGCTGTCCCAGGGCCCCAGTCCACAGCACCGTCAAAGGCCCTTGGGAAAGGCTCCAATGCACGGCACCTTCTCTGAAGAGGACCTGCTGCTGGCCTGTGGCCAGCGTTAGCAACACAGCCCGCCGCCTCTCTAGCCCACGCTTTCCCACCTTGCGTGCAGGAGCGACCGGCTTTGGGCTGCTACTTGAGCAGCTCCCGCTGCCGTGCTCCTCCTCTGCCAGCCTTCCTACCGCAGCACTCAGGGTGGGCTTCTCGTCCTTCTAGGCTGAGCCCAACGCCTCACGCTGCACTGCCACCCCCCCACCCCCTACTTGCCCCTCCTAGGATACGGCAAAGAAAGAACAACTGCCAAACAGCAGCGCTACCCATAGCCCACGTGTGGCCAGCCTACAAAGGTGCGATGGCTCAGCCTAGGGCTGGCAAGGTACAGACCAGCCTCTCCTTTCATCCCACAGCGACCTACTCTGCCATCTGCCCTGCAAGTCACGTCACGGTTACCTTTGAGAGAGGAGGGAAGCTGGGCAGAAGTGGGCAGGAAACGAGGAATGCTTGGAAAAAAGGAGCCGCGCGAGCAGCAAAGGCAGGAGCCGAGTTGTCCCGAAGGCCAGCTCAGCCCAACTGGCCTTCGCTGGCCCGCTCCTCAGGATCACAGGCCCTGGCCGGGTGAGCTCACAAGCGCCGGGCGGGTGCCGCATCACCGCCCCTTTGTGACACGGGGACGCACGGGGACGCGCTGCGGCCAGCAGCCGCCACAGCCCGGGCACCTCCTGTAGCCAGCAGCTGGCAGCCCCCGGGCTTCCCCACGCGCTGCTGCCCAAGCGCCGTCTGTCCGCCGGCAGAGCTCCCACCTCTTCGCCGAGCCACACAGCCAGACGGACGAAGCGCTGGCCAGGCCTGGAAGCGCTCCTGCTCGCACCTTTGCCTGCCGCCTGCGCTCGCTGAGGCTTTCCTTTCTGCTCTGCCCAGCTACAGGACTGTGTCCGTGACACTGGTGTAGCAAAGCACCCGGTCTCTCGCAGCTTCTTTTCCAAGGAGTTTGATCTGCCCCCCACCAGCTACAGCCACAGCCTGACTCTGAACGAGAGCTACCAAAGAAACGCCCTCAGCAACTGCGCTGCATTGACCTTGGCTGCCTCTCTCACCCTCCAGCTCCCCAAAACATTGGTGGGCAGCGCCTTAGCACCTGGATTCACCCCTTGACCTGCTCGGAGCCCGGGGAGCATTGCTTCCAGCGCACGCTGGGGCCCTGCCACAGCAGCACTAGCAGGCTCCAGAGCCCTTTCCCTGGCACCAGCCAGCAGCCAAGCGCCGCATTCAATGCTCACGCCACAAGCTCACCGAGCGGGACAAAGGCAGCTTTGCTTCCAAGCCTCCTCTAGCACCGCTCCTCCAGCTGGCAGCCATCCCACACTCCTAGGTGCAGAGGGACCTCACTGCTGAGCTCAGGGCAGGGTCAGGGCTCCGGAGCTGGCAGCGCCCAGTGCCACCCAGGAAAGCAGGGCACCCTGGCAGCTGGAGGTTGAGCAGGGTGTGCCCGCTCCTCACTCACACGCTTCAGCCACAGCTCGTGTGCTGGGGCAGCACGGCATTCGCTACCCTTCACAAAGAGCCACGGCAGGCGGGCTGGCTTGGCTGAACGTGGCTGAAGAGCGCCTGTGCCCCGAGGGGCGCCTTTTGCCGAAGGCATCTTGGGCATAAGGTGGCCGGGCCAGAGTTCTTTCTTCTTTGACTTTCTATAGCATTCTTCCCCTGAAGGTGCCGGGGTGGGGGCGGGCGGGGCAGAAGAAAGGAAGAAACACCATTCCTTGCTGTCAGGACTAAAGGCTCCAAGGAAGCGGAGCAGAAGCAGGTGCCGGAGCTCGGCCTCGGGATGGCAGCAGGACCCCCTGGCCGAATCGCCAGCTCCTCTCGGGCTGGTGACACCTGCCAACTTGCTGACGAGGCGCTCTGCCCCATCACCCAGAGCTAACGTTAGGTGAGGAAGGGGCGAAGCACGACCAGAGCCACTACTGACCCCCGGGAGACACCGCTACGTCCTGGCCTTGCGCTAGGCTTGCTGCCACCGAGCGGCACCCTCTGGGCCCGGCTGTTCAGCCCCTTTCAGTCCCGCTCGCTGTCGGCTCATCCAGCCCACTTCCATTCGAGTGGCTCCAACGCCGTGTTTAGAAAGAAGAGACTGCAAGATGGGCGCACGCAAGCACACAGCTTTCAAAATCCCACGCCACAAACCTCCCACGCTGGCTATTTCCGCCAATTGCCCCAAAGCCTCCAGAGAAGAAAACACCCTGTAAGCTCACGCCTGCAAGGCCAACGACTGTTTTTAATTCCGGATTTGGCTTTGCTGCCCGTTGCCTCCCAGCGAGCGCTGTTTTTAGCAAGGCGATCCCAAAAGCTGAACGCAGGCTAGAGCTCTTCCTCGAGGGACCTGTGGGCAGGCGTGCCAGCCGGCAGAGCCGTCCAGCTCTCTGGAAGCTCTCTTTGAGTCCTTCCTGGCCAGAGGCAGATCTGGGAGGAGAGACAGGGTGGGCTGCCGGCACCCTTTGTGCAGCTTGGTCCCTGCTGGGGGCGGTCTGGCTGCTTCCTGGATTATTCTTCCTCCTCTTCGGCATTGCGGGAGTCAGATGCTGCGCTCCTCCCGCATCCAGGGTCACAATCTGCCCCCGCCACCGCTGCAGCGCCCCGAGTGCCTGTCCCACCTGCATCTCTGGACTGCTGAGACCCTCCTCCTCCTGCCCCTCTCCCTCTCCCTGCCCCTGCTAAGGGCTCCTAGTCCATGGTGACCACAAACAGGCTGTGGGGATCATAGCCGTGCCGTGGGGATCTGCTCCCCACTCCGCGCTCCGCTGAGTTTGCTCCCAAGCAGCCCTGGCTGCGGGAGCCCCCTCGGAGCCGGCGTTGGAGGGCCTCGGGAGCTGCATCGCCTCTTGGGGCTCGGGCACAACGCGGAGGACTTGTTCTCTCCCTCTTCCTCTTGCGTGCTGAGCGGCGGCGCCCCGTGTGCTCCACAGGGAGGCTGTGGATATCATTGCCCCGCTGACAGCATCTTCTCTGCTCCCTCTGCTTTGGCAGGCTCTGCTCCTGAGCAGCACTGGCTGCGCGAGCTGACTGGCAGCTGCTCTTGGAGGGCCCTGGAGCTGCGCCGTGCCTGGGAGCGCAGTCAACACTCGCAGGGCTAGTTCTCTTCCTCCTCCCTGCTGAGTGGTCGTAGTCCGTGGGGTCCACGACCCAGCTGCGGAGATCCCTGCCCCACTGCGGCGATCTGCTCCGGGGCCTCTCCCTGCCACCCTTCCTCTGGGAAGAAGGGCTCGCTCCACGCTCCTCCTCCTCGCTGCCCTCCTGCATGGTGTGCAGCAGACGGCCCGAGGGCGGAGAGCAGACCAGGCAGTCAGCTTTCCTTCTGGACACCAGCCTTGTCAAGCTGCAGAAGAAGCGATGCCAGCAGAAGCCCACGCAGGAGGCAATGCTGAGCCTGCCTGGCCAGACGGGGCCCAGCCAGCCTGCAGATGCCTCCCGTGCACCTGCCCAGGTGGGCTGGCTGGTGCTGGCTCTTGCGGAGGAGCCGCTGTCCCCTGGAGAGTCCTCCATGCCCGCTGCCACGTCCTGCAAGGAGAGCTGGGATAGGGTCCTGCCCTTCCCTCCTCAAGGGAGCAGAGCCGCGGGAAGCCCCAGAAGGTGCCTGAGGGGACAGCTAAGGGCCTTCCAGAGCCTCTCCTGGAGGGCTGCAGAGGCGGAAGGGCCAAAGGCGCACCAATGGGACGGATCTAGGGGGGGTGCTTTGAGAGGGAGCAGCGTCGCAACTGTCAACAGCGGTGCCGCGTGCCAGGGAAAAGAGAGCGATGCCAAGATGCCAGAAAGAAGCCCACTGCCCACGTGCTGCCCTCAGCCACCTCCCCAGGGTTACCTTGGTCTGTCGAGGCTCACCCTCTGCTCCCACAGAACCCACTTGCTTCCTGCTGGACCCCCACAGGCTGGGGAAGGAAGGGGCATACGATGGTGCCGGTGAGGAAGCAGCCATTTCGCCAGGTTTCCGATCAGAGCACCTGGAGAATAAAAACAAAGAGAGGCATCTCTCTTTAGGGCTCTTCTTGCAGCCTCCTCTCGGCTTCAGTCCTTTTGTGGGAGCGGTTTCTACGACAGAGGGAAGATGCAACCAGGGCCACAAATGGCATTCTGGCAAGTTCAGCTGGGGTCTTCCCCAATCCCCCTGTCGGAGCAAGGCCTCGTCTTTATAACCCCTATGGCCTCCATTTCATAGAATCGTAGAATCATCAGGCAGTTTGGACTGGAAGGGACCTGAAAGATCACCTCGTTCCACCTCCCCTGCCCTGGCCACAGACACCTTCCACCAGACCACGTTGCTCAAAGCCCCGTCCAGCCTGGCCTCCAACACCTCCCGGGAGAGGGCACCTACAGCTTCCCTGGGCAACCTGTGCCAGGGCCTCGCCACCCTCACCCTCAAGGATTTCTTCCTAACAGAGAGCTAACCAAAACCTACCCTCCCTCGCTTTCAAACCGGTGCCCCTCTTCCTACCACCACACTCCCTGATAAAGAGTCCCTCCCCACCTCGCCTGTAGGCCCCCTTTAAGTACTCTTCCCTACGTCAGCCAGCTTCACAGAGCAGGCAAGCAGCACTTTGCACCAGGGCAGCAGCCTAAAGCCCACTAGGGAAAGATAACCACTGACGTGGGGTAGCTCAGCTCTGACAGCGCTGAATGGGGCGGCCTGTACTCGCTCTCCTGTGAGAGAAACGCTCAGGGGGATGAGAAGAAAATCAGCAAAAACCAGGAGAGGAAACCGATTCTAAACAGGTTTTAGTACCGCTTGTTATTTATTACCTGATGTAAAACAGCAGATACGCTTGCTGCCTGAGCACGGTGTCGATGCCACAACGATCCACAGACTCATCGTCCATCTTATACCACGCTCCGCTGCTGGCCTGCAAAGAAAGGCGTCGGTATCTGGAGATGAACGGCACGGTGCCTCCACCAACCCAGGCAGAGAACTGCAGAACCAAGAGAAAGCCAAAACCAACCCAGCCCAGCCCCTAAGGAGACCTTCTCGCCAAGACCCTCGGCTGCCAGTAACACTGCCGTGAAAGCGTGTCTTCGGCAGGGTAGATTTTGCCCTGCCTTGCTAGGCAGGACGTCCCTCTTTACCTTTGTGTAGCAGAAATAGTGTCCGTGATAACAGCTGGGACCGCGGTGCACCACGACAGCATATAAGGAGTAGAGGAGCGGCTCCCCAGCTGCGTGAGACGTGTACGGGCGAAGGTCCAAGTACTCGGGGTACTCCACAACCTACGGAGAGAGCAAGAGGGCTCAGAAGCCATCCTGAAATACTACGTGAACTAGCCTTCCAAGACTAAGGGCTAGAGGCGTAGAAAGACATCTCTGGGGCTGACGGCAACTCGGCGCTCCCTAAAGCTACGGGGCGTGGTTTGGGTGGCAGGAAACTGTTCTCGGCCAAAGCAGCTCTGCCGGAGCAGGGCACGCGCTTCTCCTCCCACGGGAACTCTCCTCTCCTGGCAAGGGAACGCAAAGACCTCAACGCCAACAGCCGGCGAAAGGCCCCGCTGCTTTGGGAAACCCCCTGCGCCAGGAAGAGGAGGTTGCGCTCCAGCTGCGTACACACCTTGCTGATCTTCCCGCCGGTGAAATCGTCAAACCTTTTCAGGCACACTGTGAGAACCATGGGCGCGCGATGGATTGTAAACCTCTTGGAGGCGGCGACCATCCTCTCACACCTTGGAAGCAAGCACAGAGGCGAGGGCTGAAACGCACCCTGCGACGCAGCCTTTCTTCCCCCCGGAAGGCCAGACAACCCTTCCCGTCTCACACATCCTTGCGCTATTTTAAAACTATTCAGCACTGTAAGGCCACGCTAAAGCCAGCCGCGTCGTCTCCTTGTGCGTTCAGCCTACACGAAACGACGGCTTATGCTCGGCGACACGCAGCACCTTCACGCAGGATCTAGTACGATTAGGACGTTAGCGTTCATCTTACTGGCTACACCGATAGCAGTTTTCGCCCTCCAGCCGCTCAGGTCGGACAAAGCCCTCCAGAGCACCGGTGACAGAAGAGGCTGCCTGGAGGAGTGAGAAAGGAGAGCACTGAGCTGCGGGAAACACCCTCACCCAAACACCTCCTAGGAGTTTACGCAAAAACCTAGCTAGACGACGCTGAGGAGACCCGCCCTCAGCCTGCAAGCAGCGTCCGGAAGGAGACGGGACGAGCCTTTGGGGCTGAACATCGCCCTCCTTCCCAAGGGATTCCCAAGGCTACCGAGAGCCACCTCTCTGTGGCGCTGCACAGTTCAGCTACCGAGGGTGTGCAGGGTCACCACCAAGGAAAACAATACCACCCGCCAGGCCAGGAGCCAGACGGCTGCTGAGGGAGGGCAAAGGGAAGAAGGCTGAGAGGACGTCCAGGGTGCAGAGAGGACAATTCCCACTCGCCCGGCTTCAAGCCAGCACCCACAGGCAGACCGCTGCCACGGCCTCCCCAGAGGGACTCGGGCCATTCCGCTTCCCGCCCACCACCAAGCTCTCTTCGGGTCACAGGAGGCGTTTTAAGCCAACCGCGTTGATTCTGGAAAGCTACAGGGGCCTTGGGATGCCCCGAAGCACAAGCCACAAGCCCTCTTACTTTCACGTCCAAAGGAACGTCCAGGAAGGCCTCGTAGGAACTGGAAACTGCCTTGCAGCTCAAGCACGTGACTGGAAGGCAAACCGAAACGCTCAGCGATAGGGGAGGTCGACCGTGCCCGTTCATGCTCCTCCTACCTACTGCGCCAGTCAGACGTACAGCTGTTTATCACAGGCAGCAGGCAGAAGGGCACAGCCAGTCCCAAGGGGAACAACAGGTGGGGAGCAGTACCTCTGGATCTCAGACAGCCCCCAAAGATTTGATGGACGACGGTAGTCGATTGGGAAGAGATGTCCAAGCTGGAAAGAAACGGTAAGGGGCAGAGAGTCACCTCCTCCAGGAGTTTTACTTGGCCTGAAAACCCTGGGCGTAGGTTCTCCTTGATGGGAGCACCTCAAGGAGTCCAAAGGGCTCGGGAGCATTGGAAAGGTAATTTGCTTGTGCTTACTCGCTGCTTCCGCTCAGGCAAGCGCTCTGCATGGCATCGACAGCAAGGCGGAGGAACTCGTGGGCGTCTTCCTGCACGCCCAGCTGGAAATGTTCTCCTATGCCTAAGAAAGAGGAAGTTAGTCCTTCTCTCCTCCGCGAACAGACGGAGACATGGCAAAGCACCTGAAGCGACTTACATGTCAGAACGCTGACGACACCCCAGGGCTCGATGGCACTGCCTGAGGAACGCAAGACGCTGTTCACGTGCGCTTCCATCCTGCACATCACGCAGACGCCTTGCTGACGACCTGAAGAGGGAGGTGGGAGGGAAGCAAGCTTCTCCGCTTAGCAAAATAGCCATAGCAACGGGAAACCTCACGCAGACCTTGGAGTCCCAGGAGCGGCCTCCACCCCTCCCAAGGCCCCCACGTCCCAACAAGCCCAGGACATTCGAGTGCGCAGAAGACACTCTTCAGAAGGACGCTTCTTCGCTGACAGAGCCTGTCTGTGCCACAGGCAAAGAGGGTTTAACTTGCAGGAGCTGGGACCAAGACGCGGGGCTACAAAGAGGCGCCTTTCTGAAGGGGAAAGAGACACCTGGACAGGACAAGCGGCTTCTGGGCTTGAGTGTTCAAAGACGACCAACTCGGCGGGTTGAGAAAGGAGGGCGGCTTTGCTCCTAAGCTGAATTCCAGGTGCTGGGAACCCTTGGCAAGTGCCCAACGAACGAGGAGCTGTTCATCAAAGTACTCACACGACTGGCTGTGCTCCCGAGAGAGCAGGTAGTTGGCCAGAGGGGGTGTGTAGGTCAGGCACTGCAGGATGGAGTTGAGGAAGCACGTATTGCCCAGGTTGTGGAGTCCCGCTCCGGCTCCCTGTCGGCGCTGCCAGGCCAGGCAAATCTTCTCCGGGGGAAAGAGGACCCTTTGTGGAGGAGCCATTCCCTCGACAAGGACTGCAGGGAAATGACATTGGGGAAGAGGTGAGAAGGCAGCCCTGCTGCTGTCAGACCTTTCTGCCGGCAAGGACACCTTTCAGTGTCTTGTGCCTAGCGGCAGAGGAGTGACACAAGGTGCTTTCCTGTCTCTAATGGAGAACACCTGGGTAAGCCTGGCTGCTAGCAGGAAAGCGCCCCAGGATTCGCCCTAGGCTCTCAGCGCACCAGCAGGCAGGGATGGAGCCCCAGCCGCGCCCGTTGCCTTTGGCGTTGGCAAAGGCCGAGCCTGCTGGCGAAGCCGCTACTCACAGGAGTCGTTCCCCGTTGCGGCCATCGCTCCTCTCGGGAACAGAGGGGAAGGCTCCGGATGGCAAAGGACGTCGGGAGGCGCTCCAGAGAGAGAGCAGCGCCGAGCCTGCCGCCTGATTGCAAAGAAATAACCGCAGCTCACCAAAAGGATTTAAAAAAGCGCCACACGAAACCCACAGAACGGTATCTGCCCTCAAATCTCTTTCGGTGGTGCTCGGAACTGCGGCAGAGCTGCAGGCTGACGCCTTTCCCAGCGCTGTCCCAGGGCCCCAGTCCACAGCACCGTCAAAGGCCCTTGGGAAAGGCTCCAATGCACGGCACCTTCTCTGAAGAGGACCTGCTGCTGGCCTGTGGCCAGCGTTAGCAACACAGCCCGCCGCCTCTCTAGCCCACACTTTCCCACCTTGCGTGCAGGAGCGACCGGCTTTGGGCTGCTACTTGAGCAGCTCCCGCTGCCGTGCTCCTCCTCTGCCAGCCTTCCTACCGCAGCACTCAGGGTGGGCTTCTCGTCCTTCTAGGCTGAGCCCAATGCCTCACGCTGCACTGCCACCCCCCCACCCCCTACTTGCCCCTCCTAGGATACGGCAAAGAAAGAACAACTGCCAAACAGCAGCGCTACCCATAGCCCACGTGTGGCCAGCCTACAAAGGTGCGATGGCTCAGCCTAGGGCTGGCAAGGTACAGACCAGCCTCTCCTTTCATCCCACGGCGACCTACTCTGCCATCTGCCCTGCAAGTCACGTCACGGTTACCTTTGAGAGAGGAGGGAAGCTGGGCAGAAGTGGGCAGGAAACGAGGAATGCTTGGAAAAAAGGAGCCGCGCGAGCAGCAAAGGCAGGAGCCGAGTTGTCCCGAAGGCCAGCTCAGCCCAACTGGCCTTCGCTGGCCCGCTCCTCAGGATCACAGGCCCTGGCCGGGTGAGCTCACAAGCGCCGGGCGGGTGCCGCATCACCGCCCCTTTGTGACACGGGGACGCACGGGGACGCGCTGCGGCCAGCAGCCGCCACAGCCCGGGCACCTCCTGTAGCCAGCAGCTGGCAGCCCCCGGGCTTCCCCACGCGCTGCTGCCCAAGCGCCGTCTGTCCGCCGGCAGAGCTCCCACCTCTTCGCCGAGCCACACAGCCAGACGGACGAAGCGCTGGCCAGGCCTGGAAGCGCTCCTGCTCGCACCTTTGCCTGCCGCCTGCGCTCGCTGAGGCTTTCCTTTCTGCTCTGCCCAGCTACAGGACTGTGTCCGTGAGACTGGTGTAGCAAAGCACCCGGTCTCTCGCAGCTTCTTTTCCAAGGAGTTTGATCTGCCCCCCACCAGGTACAGCCACAGCCTGACTCTGAACGAGAGCTACCAAAGAAACGCCCTCAGCAACTGCGCTGCATTGACCTTGGCTGCCTCTCTCACCCTCCAGCTCCCCAAAACATTGGTGGGCAGCGCCTTAGCACCTGGATTCACCCCTTGACCTGCTCGGAGCCCGGGGAGCATTGCTTCCAGCGCACGCTGGGGCCCTGCCACAGCAGCACTAGCAGGCTCCAGAGCCCTTTCCCTGGCACCAGCCAGCAGCCAAGCGCCGCATTCAATGCTCACGCCACAAGCTCACCGAGCGGGACAAAGGCAGCTTTGCTTCCAAGCCTCCTCTAGCACCGCTCCTCCAGCTGGCAGCCATCCCACACTCCTAGGTGCAGAGGGACCTCACTGCTGAGCTCAGGGCAGGGTCAGGGCTCCGGAGCTGGCAGCGCCCAGTGCCACCCAGGAAAGCAGGGCACCCTGGCAGCTGGAGGTTGAGCAGGGTGTGCCCGCTCCTCACTCACACGCTTCAGCCACAGCTCGTGTGCTGGGGCAGCACGGCATTCGCTACCCTTCATAAAGAGCCACGGCAGGCGGGCTGGCTTGGCTGAACGTGGCTGAAGAGCGCCTGTGCCCCGAGGGGCGCCTTTTGCCGAAGGCATCTTGGGCATAAGGTGGCCGGGCCAGAGTTCTTTCTTCTTTGACTTTCTATAGCATTCTTCCCCTGAAGGTGCCGGGGTGGGGGCGGGCGGGGCAGAAGAAAGGAAGAAACACCATTCCTTGCTGTCAGGACTAAAGGCTCCAAGGAAGCGGAGCAGAAGCAGGTGCCGGAGCTCGGCCTCGGGATGGCAGCAGGACCCCCTGGCCGAATCGCCAGCTCCTCTCGGGCTGGTGACACCTGCCAACTTGCTGACGAGGCGCTCTGCCCCATCACCCAGAGCTAACGTTAGGTGAGGAAGGGGCGAAGCACGACCAGAGCCACTACTGACCCCCGGGAGACACCGCTACGTCCTGGCCTTGCGCTAGGCTTGCTGCCACCGAGCGGCACCCTCTGGGCCCGGCTGTTCAGCCCCTTTCAGTCCCGCTCGCTGTCGGCTCATCCAGCCCACTTCCATTCGAGTGGCTCCAACGCCGTGTTTAGAAAGAAGAGACTGCAAGATGGGCGCACGCAAGCACACAGCTTTCAAAATCCCACGCCACAAACCTCCCACGCTGGCTATTTCCGCCAATTGCCCCAAAGCCTCCAGAGAAGAAAACACCCCGTAAGCTCACGCCTGCAAGGCCAACGACTGTTTTTAATTCCGGATTTGGCTTTGCTGCCCGTTGCCTCCCAGCGAGCGCTGTTTTTAGCAAGGCGATCCCAAAAGCTGAACGCAGGCTAGAGCTCTTCCTCGAGGGACCTGTGGGCAGGCGTGCCAGCCGGCAGAGCCGTCCAGCTCTCTGGAAGCTCTCTTTGAGTCCTTCCTGGCCAGAGGCAGATCTGGGAGGAGAGACAGGGTGGGCTGCCGGCACCCTTTGTGCAGCTTGGTCCCTGCTGGGGGCGGTCTGGCTGCTTCCTGGATTATTCTTCCTCCTCTTCGGCATTGCGGGAGTCAGATGCTGCGCTCCTCCCGCATCCAGGGTCACAATCTGCCCCCGCCACCGCTGCAGCGCCCCGAGTGCCTGTCCCACCTGCATCTCTGGACTGCTGAGACCCTCCTCCTCCTGCCCCTCTCCCTCTCCCTGCCCCTGCTAAGGGCTCCTAGTCCATGGTGACCACAAACAGGCTGTGGGGATCATAGCCGTGCCGTGGGGATCTGCTCCCCACTCCGCGCTCCGCTGAGTTTGCTCCCAAGCAGCCCTGGCTGCGGGAGCCCCCTCGGAGCCGGCGTTGGAGGGCCTCGGGAGCTGCATCGCCTCTTGGGGCTCGGGCACAACGCGGAGGACTTGTTCTCTCCCTCTTCCTCTTGCGTGCTGAGCGGCGGCGCCCCGTGTGCTCCACAGGGGGGCTGTGGATATCATTGCCCCGCTGACAGCATCTTCTCTGCTCCCTCTGCTTTGGCAGGCTCTGCTCCTGAGCAGCACTGGCTGCGCGAGCTGACTGGCAGCTGCTCTTGGAGGGCCCTGGAGCTGCGCCGTGCCTGGGAGCGCAGTCAACACTCGCAGGGCTAGTTCTCTTCCTCCTCCCTGCTGAGTGCTCGTAGTCCGTGGGGTCCACGACCCAGCTGCGGAGATCCCTGCCCCACTGCGGCGATCTGCTCCGGGGCCTCTCCCTGCCACCCTTCCTCTGGGAAGAAGGGCTCGCTCCACGCTCCTCCTCCTCGCTGCCCTCCTGCATGGTGTGCAGCAGACGGCCCGAGGGCGGAGAGCAGACCAGGCAGTCAGCTTTCCTTCTGGACACCAGCCTTGTCAAGCTGCAGAAGAAGCGATGCCAGCAGAAGCCCACGCAGGAGGCAATGCTGAGCCTGCCTGGCCAGACGGGGCCCAGCCAGCCTGCAGATGCCTCCCGTGCACCTGCCCAGGTGGGCTGGCTGGTGCTGGCTCTTGCGGAGGAGCCGCTGTCCCCTGGAGAGTCCTCCATGCCCGCTGCCACGTCCTGCAAGGAGAGCTGGGATAGGGTCCTGCCCTTCCCTCCTCAAGGGAGCAGAGCCGCGGGAAGCCCCAGAAGGTGCCTGAGGGGACAGCTAAGGGCCTTCCAGAGCCTCTCCTGGAGGGCTGCAGAGGCGGAAGGGCCAAAGGCGCACCAATGGGACGGATCTAGGGGGGGTGCTTTGAGAGGGAGCAGCGTCGCAACTGTCAACAGCGGTGCCGCGTGCCAGGGAAAAGAGAGCGATGCCAAGATGCCAGAAAGAAGCCCACTGCCCACGTGCTGCCCTCAGCCACCTCCCCGGGGTTACCTTGGTCTGTCGAGGCTCACCCTCTGCTCCCACAGAACCCACTTGCTTCCTGCTGGACCCCCACAGGCTGGGGAAGGAAGGGGCATACGATGGTGCCGGTGAGGAAGCAGCCATTTCGCCAGCTTTCCGATCAGAGCACCTGGAGAATAAAAACAAAGAGAGGCATCTCTCTTTAGGGCTCTTCTTGCAGCCTCCTCTCGGCTTCAGTCCTTTTGTGGGAGCGGTTTCTACGACAGAGGGAAGATGCAACCAGGGCCACAAATGGCATTCTGGCAAGTTCAGCTGGGGTCTTCCCCAATCCCCCTGTCGGAGCAAGGCCTCGTCTTTATAACCCCTATGGCCTCCATGTCATAGAATCGTAGAATCATCAGGCAGTTTGGACTGGAAGGGACCTGAAAGATCACCTCGTTCCACCTCCCCTGCCCTGGCCACAGACACCTTCCACCAGACCACGTTGCTCAAAGCCCCGTCCAGCCTGGCCTCCAACACCTCCCGGGAGAGGGCACCTACAGCTTCCCTGGGCAACCTGTGCCAGGGCCTCGCCACCCTCACCGTCAAGGATTTCTTCCTAACAGAGAGCTAACCAAAACCTACCCTCCCTCGCTTTCAAACCGGTGCCCCTCTTCCTACCACCACACTCCCTGATAAAGAGTCCCTCCCCACCTCGCCTGTAGGCCCCCTTTAAGTACTCTTCCCTACGTCAGCCAGCTTCACAGAGCAGGCAAGCAGCACTTTGCACCAGGGCAGCAGCCTAAAGCCCGCTAGGGAAAGATAACCACTGACGTGGGGTAGCTCAGCTCTGACAGCGCTGAATGGGGCGGCCTGTACTCGCTCTCCTGTGAGAGAAACGCTCGGGGGGATGAGAAGAAAATCAGCAAAAACCAGGAGAGGAAACCGATTCTAAACAGGTTTTAGTACCGCTTGTTATTTATTACCTGATGTAAAACAGCAGATACGCTTGCTGCCTGAGCACGGTGTCGATGCCACAACGATCCACAGACTCATCGTCCATCTTATACCACGCTCCGCTGCTGGCCTGCAAAGAAAGGCGTCGGTATCTGGAGATGAACGGCACGGTGCCTCCACCAACCCAGGCAGAGAACTGCAGAACCAAGAGAAAGCCAAAACCAACCCAGCCCAGCCCCTAAGGAGACCTTCTCGCCAAGACCCTCGGCTGCCAGTAACACTGCCGTGAAAGCGTGTCTTCGGCAGGGTAGATTTTGCCCTGCCTTGCTAGGCAGGACGTCCCTCTTTACCTTTGTGTAGCAGAAATAGTGTCCGTGATAACAGCTGGGACCGCGGTGCACCACGACAGCATATAAGGAGTAGAGGAGGGGCTCCCCAGCTGCGTGAGACGTGTACGGGCGAAGGTCCAAGTACTCGGGGTACTCCACAACCTACGGAGAGAGCAAGAGGGCTCAGAAGCCATTCTGAAATACTGCGTGAACTAGCCTTCCAAGACTAAGGGCTAGAGGCGTAGAAAGACATCTCTGGGGCTGACGGCAACTCGGCGCTCCCTAAAGCTACGTGGCGTGGTTTGGGTGGCAGGAAACTGTTCTCGGCCAAAGCAGCTCTGCCGGAGCAGGGCACGCGCTTCTCCTCCCGCGGGAACTCTCCTCTCCTGGCAAGGGACCGCAAAGACCTCAACGCCAACAGCCGGCGAAAGGCCCCGCTGCTTTGGGAAACCCCCTGCGCCAGGAAGAGGAGGTTGCGCTCCAGCTGCGTACACACCTTGCTGATCTTCCCGCCGGTGAAATCGTCAAACCTTTTCAGGCACACCGTGAGAACCATGGGCGCGCGATGGATTGTAAACCTCTTGGAGGCGGCGACCATCCTCTCACACCTTGGAAGCAAGCACAGAGGCGAGGGCTGAAACGCACCCTGCGACGCAGCCTTTCTTCCCCCCGGAAGGCCAGACAACCCTTCCCGGCTCACACATCCTTGCGCTATTTTAAAACTATTCAGCACTGTAAGGCCACGCTAAAGCCAGCCGCGTCGTCTCCTTGTGCGTTCAGCCTACACGAAACGACGGCTTATGCTCGGCGACACGCAGCACCTTCACGCAGGATCTAGTACGATTAGGACGTTAGCGTTCATCTTACTGGCTACACCGATAGCAGTTTTCGCCCTCCAGCCGCTCAGGTCGGACAAAGCCCTCCAGAGCACCGGTGACAGAAGAGGCTGCCTGGAGGAGTGAGAAAGGAGAGCACTGAGCTGCGGGAAACACCCTCACCCAAACACCTCCTAGGAGTTTACGCAAAAACCTAGCTAGACGACGCTGAGGGGACCCGCCCTCAGCCTGCAAGCAGCGTCCGGAAGGAGACGGGACGAGCCTTTGGGGCTGAACATCGCCCTCCTTCCCAAGGGATTCCCAAGGCTACCGAGAGCCACCTCTCTGTGGCGCTGCACAGTTCAGCTACCGAGGGTGTGCAGGGTCACCACCAAGGAAAACAATACCACCCGCCAGGCCAGGAGCCAGACGGCTGCTGAGGGAGGGCAAAGGGAAGAAGGCTGAGAGGACGTCCAGGGTGCAGAGAGGACAATTCCCACTCGCCCGGCTTCAAGCCAGCACCCACAGGCAGACCGCTGCCACGGCCTCCCCAGAGGGACTCGGGCCATTCCGCTTCCCGCCCACCACCAAGCTCTCTTCGGGTCACAGGAGGCATTTTTAAGCCAACCGCGTTGATTCTGGAAAGCTACAGGGGCCTTGGGATGCCCCGAAGCACAAGCGACAAGCCCTCTTACTTTCACGTCCAAAGGAACGTCCAGGAAGGCCTCGTAGGAACTGGAAACTGCCTTGCAGCTCAAGCACGTGACTGGAAGGCAAACCGAAACGCTCAGCGATAGGGGAGGTCGACCGTGCCCGTTCATGCTCCTCCTACCTACTGCGCCAGTCAGACGTACAGCTGTTTATCACAGGCAGCAGGCAGAAGGGCACAGCCAGTCCCAAGGGGAACAACAGGTGGGGAGCAGTACCTCTGGATCTCAGACAGCCCCCAAAGATTTGATGGACGACGGTAGTCGATTGGGAAGAGGTGTCCAAGCTGGAAAGAAACGGTAAGGGGCAGAGAGTCACCTCCTCCAGGAGTTTTACTTGGCCTGAAAACCCTGGGCGCAGGTTCTCCTTGATGGGAGCACCTCAAGGAGTCCAAAGGGCTCGGGAGCATTGGAAAGGCAATTTGCTTGTGCTTACTCGCTGCTTCCGCTCAGGCAAGCGCTCTGCATGGCATCGACAGCAAGGCGGAGGAACTCGTGGGCGTCTTCCTGCACGCCCAGCTGGAAATGTTCTCCTATGCCTAAGAAAGAGGAAGTTAGTCCTTCTCTCCTCCGCGAACAGACGGAGACATGGCAAAGCACCTGAAACGACTTACATGTCAGAACGCTGACGACACCCCAGGGCTCGATGGCACTGCCTGAGGAACGCAAGACGCTGTTCACGTGCGCTTCCATCCTGCACATCACGCAGACGCCTTGCTGACGACCTGAAGAGGGAGGCGGGAGGGAAGCAAGCTTCTCCGCTTAGCAAAATAGCCATAGCAACGGGAAACCTCACGCAGACCTTGGAGTCCCAGGAGCGGCCTCCACCCCTCCCAAGGCCCCCACGTCCCAACAAGCCCAGGACATTCGAGTGCGCAGAAGACACTCTTCAGAAGGACGCTTCTTCGCTGACAGAGCCTGTCTGTGCCACAGGCAAAGAGGGTTTAACTTGCAGGAGCTGGGACCAAGACGCGGGGCTACAAAGAGGCGCCTTTCTGAAGGGGAAAGAGACACCTGGACAGGACAAGCGGCTTCTGGGCTTGAGTGTTCAAAGACGACCAACTCGGCGGGTTGAGAAAGGAGGGCGGCTTTGCTCCTAAGCTGAATTCCAGGTGCTGGGAACCCTTGGCAAGTGCCCAACGAACGAGGAGCTGTTCATCAAAGTACTCACACGACTGGCTGTGCTCCCGAGAGAGCAGGTAGTTGGCCAGAGGGGGTGTGTAGGTCAGGCACTGCAGGATGGAGTTGAGGAAGCACGTATTGCCCAGGTTGTGGAGTCCCGCTCCAGCTCCCTCTCGGCGCTGCCAGGCCAGGCAAATCTTCTCCGGGGGAAAGAGGACCCTTTGTGGAGGAGCCATTCCCTCGACAAGGACTGCAGGGAAACGACATTGGGGAAGAGGTGAGAAGGCAGCCCTGCTGCTGTCAGACCTTTCTGCCAGCAAGGACACCTTTCAGTGTCTTGTGCCTAGCGGCAGAGGAGTGACACAAGGTGCTTTCCTGTCTCTAATGGAGAACACCTGGGTAAGCCTGGCTGCTAGCAGGAAAGCGCCCCAGGATTCGCCCTAGGCTCTCAGCGCACCAGCAGGCAGGGATGGAGCCCCAGCCGCGCCCGTTGCCTTTGGCGTTGGCAAAGGACGAGCCTGCTGGCGAAGCCGCTACTCACAGGAGTCGTTCCCCATTGCGGCCATCGCTCCTCTCGGGAACAGAGGGGAAGGCTCCGGATGGCAAAGGACGTCGGGAGGCGCTCCAGAGAGAGAGCAGCGCCGAGCCTGCCGCCTGATTGCAAAGAAATAACCGCAGATCACCAAAAGGATTTTAAAAAGCGCCACACGAAACCCACAGAACGGTATCTGCCCTCAAATCTCTTTCGGTGGTGCTCGGAACTGCGGCAGAGCTGCAGGCTGACGCCTTTCCCAGCGCTGTCCCAGGGCCCCAGTCCACAGCACCTTCAAAGGCCCTTGGGAAAGGCTCCAATGCACGGCACCTTCTCTGAAGAGGACCTGCTGCTGGCCTGTGGCCAGCGTTAGCAACACAGCCCGCCGCCTCTCTAGCCCACGCTTTCCCACCTTGCGTGCAGGAGCGACCGGCTTTGGGCTGCTACTTGAGCAGCTCCCGCTGCCGTGCTCCTCCTCTGCCAGCCTTCCTACCGCAGCACTCAGGGTGGGCTTCTCGTCCTTCTAGGCTGAGCCCAACGCCTCACGCTGCACTGCCACCCCCCCACCCCCTACTTGCCCCTCCTAGGATACGGCAAAGAAAGAACAACGACCAAACAGCAGCGCTACCCATAGCCCACGTGTGGCCAGCCTACAAAGGTGCGATGGCTCAGCCTAGGGCTGGCAAGGTACAGACCAGCCTCTCCTTTCATCCCACGGCGACCTACTCTGCCATCTGCCCTGCAAGTCACGTCACGGTTACCTTTGAGAGAGGAGGGAAGCTGGGCAGAAGTGGGCAGGAAACGAGGAATGCTTGGAAAAAAGGAGCCGCGCGAGCAGCAAAGGCAGGAGCCGAGTTGTCCCGAAGGCCAGCTCAGCCCAACTGGCCTTCGCTGGCCCGCTCCTCAGGATCACAGGCCCTGGCCGGGTGAGCTCACAAGCGCCGGGCGGGTGCCGCATCACCGCCCCTTTGTGACACGGGGACGCACGGGGACGCGCTGCGGCCAGCAGCCGCCACAGCCCGGGCACCTCCTGTAGCCAGCAGCTGGCAGCCCCCGGGCTTCCCCACGCGCTGCTGCCCAAGTGCCGTCTGTCCGCCGGCAGAGCTCCCACCTCTTCGCCGAGCCACACAGCCAGACGGACGAAGCGCTGGCCAGGCCTGGAAGCGCTCCTGCTCGCACCTTTGCCTGCCACCTGCGCTCGCTGAGGCTTTCCTTTCTGCTCTGCCCAGCTACAGGACTGTGTCCGTGACACTGGTGTAGCAAAGCACCCGGGCTCTCGCAGCTTCTTTTCCAAGGAGTGTGATCTGCCCCCCACCAGCTACAGCCACAGCCTGACTCTGAACGAGAGCTACCAAAGAAACGCCCTCAGCAACTGCGCTGCATTGACCTTGGCTGCCTCTCTCACCCTCCAGCTCCCCAAAACATTGGTGGGCAGCGCCTTAGCACCTGGATTCACCCCTTGACCTGCTCGGAGCCCGGGGAGCATTGCTTCCAGCGCACGCTGGGGCCCTGCCACAGCAGCACTAGCAGGCTCCAGAGCCCTTTCCCTGGCACCAGCCAGCAGCCAAGCGCCGCATTCAATGCTCACGCCACAAGCTCACCGAGCAGGACAAAGGCAGCTTTGCTTCCAAGCCTCCACTAGCACCGCTCCTCCAGCTGGCAGCCATCCCACACTCCTAGGTGCAGAGGGACCTCACTGCTGAGCTCAGGGCAGGGTCAGGGCTCCGGAGCTGGCAGCGCCCAGTGCCACCCAGGAAAGCAGGGCACCCTGGCAGCTGGAGGCTGAGCAGGGTGTGCCCGCTCCTCACTCACACGCTTCAGCCACAGCTCGTGTGCTGGGGCAGCACGGCATTCGCTACCCTTCACAAAGAGCCACGGCAGGCGGGCTGGCTTGGCTGAACGTGGCTGAAGAGCGCCTGTGCCCCGAGGGGCGCCTTTTGCCGAAGGCATCTTGGGCATAAGGTGGCCGGGCCAGAGTTCTTTCTTCTTTGACTTTCTATAGCATTCTTCCTCTGAAGGTGCCGGGGTGGGGGCGGGCGGGGCAGAAGAAAGGAAGAAACACCATTCCTTGCTGTCAGGACTAAAGGCTCCAAGGAAGCTGAGCAGAAGCAGGTGCCGGAGCTCAGCCTCGGGATGGCAGCAGGACCCCCTGGCCGAATCGCCAGCTCCTCTCGGGCTGGTGACACCTGCCAACTTGCTGAGGAGGCGCTCTGCCCCATCACCCAGAGCTAACGTTAGGGGAGGAAGGGGCGAAGCAGGACCAGAGCCACTACTGACCCCCGGGAGACACCGCTACGTCCTGGCCTTGCGCTGGGCTTGCTGCCACCGAGCGGCACCCTCTGGGCCCGGCCGTTCAGCCCCTTTCAGTCCCGCTCGCTGTCGGCTCATCCAGCCCACTTCCATTCGAGTGGCTCCAACGCCGTGTTTAGAAAGAAGAGACTGCAAGACGGGCGCACGCAAGCACACAGCTTTCAAAATCCCACGCCACAAACCTCCCACGCTGGCTATTTCCGCCAATTGCCCCAAAGCCTCCAGAGAAGAAAACACCCCGTAAGCTCACGCCTGCAAGGCCAACGACTGTTTTTAATTCCGGATTTGGCTTTGCTGCCCGTTGCCTCCCAGCGAGCGCTGTTTTTTGCAAGGCGATCCCAAAAGCTGAACGCAGGCTAGAGCTCTTCCTCGAGGGACCTGTGGGCAGGCGTGCCAGCCGGCAGAGCCGTCCAGCTCTCTGGAAGCTCTCTTTGAGTCCTTCCTGGCCAGAGGCAGATCTGGGAGGAGAGACAGGGTGGGCTGCCGGCGCCCTTTGTGCAGCTTGGTCCCTGCTGGGGGCGGTCTCGCTGCTTCCTGGATTATTCTTCCTCCTCTTCGGCATTGCGGGAGTCAGATGCTGCGCTCCTCCCGCATCCAGGGTCACAATCTGCCCCCGCCACCGCTGCAGCGCCCCGAGTGCCTGTCCCACCTGCATCTCTGGACTGCTGAGACCCTCCTCCTCCTGCCCCTCTCCCTCTCCCTGCCCCTGCTAAGGGCTCCTAGTCCATGGTGACCACAAACAGGCTGTGGGGATCATAGCCGTGCCGTGGGGATCTGCTCCCCACTCCGCGCTCCGCTGAGTTTGCTCCCAAGCAGCCCTGGCTGCGGGAGCCCCCTTGGAGCCGGCGTTGGAGGGCCTCGGGAGCTGCATCGCCTCTTGGGGCTCGGGCACAACGCGGAGGACTTGTTCTCTCCCTCTTCCTCTTGCGTGCTGAGCGGCGGTGCCCCGTGTGCTCCACAGGGGGGCTGTGGATATCATTGCCCCGCTGACAGCATCTTCTCTGCTCCCTCTGCTTTGGCAGGCTCTGCTCCTGAGCAGCGCTGGCTGCGGGAGCTGACTGGCAGCTGGTCTTGGAGGGCCCTGGAGCTGCGCCGTGCCTGGGAGCGCAGTCAACACTCGCAGGGCTAGTTCTCTTCCTCCTCCCTGCTGAGTGGTCGTAGTCCGTGGGGTCCACGACCCAGCTGCGGAGATCCCTGCCCCACTGCGGCGATCTGCTCCGGGGCCTCTCCCTGCCACCCTTCCTCTGGGAAGAAGGGCTCGCTCCACGCTCCTCCTCCTCGCTGCCCTCCTGCATGGTGTGCAGCAGACGGCCCGAGGGCGGAGAGCAGACCAGGCAGTCAGCTTTCCTTCTGGACACCAGCCTTGTCAAGCTGCAGAAGAAGCGATGCCAGCAGAAGCCCACGCAGGAGGCAATGCTGAGCCTGCCTGGCCAGATGGGGCCCAGCCAGCCTGCAGATGCCTCCCGTGCACCTGCCCAGGTGGGCTGGCTGGTGCTGGCTCTTGCGGAGGAGCCGCTGTCCCCTGGAGAGTCCTCCATGCCCGCTGCCACGTCCTGCAAGGAGAGCTGGGATAGGGTCCTGCCCTTCCCTCCTCAAGGGAGCAGAGCCGCGGGAAGCCCCAGAAGGTGCCTGAGGGGACAGCTAAGGGCCTTCCAGAGCCTCTCCTGGAGGGCTGCAGAGGCGGAAGGGCCAAAGGCGCACCAATGGGACGGATCTAGGGGGGGTGCTTTGAGAGGGAGCAGCGTCGCAACTGTCAACAGCGGTGCCGCGTGCCAGGGAAAAGAGAGCGATGCCAAGATGCCAGAAAGAAGCCCACTGCCCACGTGCTGCCCTCAGCCACCTCCCCGGGGTTACCTTGGTCTGTCGAGGCTCACCCTCTGCTCCCACAGAACCCACTTGCTTCCTGCTGGACCCCCACAGGCTGAGGAAGGAAGGGGCATACGATGGTGCCGGTGAGGAAGCAGCCATTTCGCCAGGTTTCCGATCAGAGCACCTGGAGAATAAAAACAAAGAGAGGCATCTCTCTTTAGGGCTCTTCTTGCAGCCTCCGCTCGGCTTCAGTCCTTTTGTGGGAGCGGTTTCTACGACAGAGGGAAGATGCAACCAGGGCCACAAATGGCATTCTGGCAAGTTCAGCTGGGGTCTTCCCCAATCCCCCTGTCGGAGCAAGGCCTCGTCTTTATAACCCCTATGGCCTCCATGTCATAGAATCGTAGAATCATCAGGCAGTTTGGACTGGAAGGGACCTGAAAGATCACCTCGTTCCACCTCCCCTGCCCTGGCCACAGACACCTTCCACCAGACCACGTTGCTCAAAGCCCCGTCCAGCCTGGCCTCCAACACCTCCCGGGAGAGGGAACCTACAGCTTCCCTGGGCAACCTGTGCCAGGGCCTCGCCACCCTCACCCTCAAGGATTTCTTCCTAACAGATAGCTAACCAAAACCTACCCTCCCTCGCTTTCAAACCGGTCCCCCTCTTCCTACCACCACACTCCCTGATAAAGAGTCCCTCCCCACCTCGCCTGTAGGCCCCCTTTAAGTACTCTTCCCTACGTCAGCCAGCTTCACAGAGCAGGCAAGCAGCACTTTGCACCAGGGCAGCAGCCTAAAGCCCGCTAGGGAAAGATAACCACTGACGTGGGGTAGCTCAGCTCTGACAGCGCTGAATGGGGCGGCCTGTACTCGCTCTCCTGTGAGAGAAACGCTCAGGGGGATGAGAAGAAAATCAGCACAAACCAGGAGAGGAAACCGATTCTAAACAGGTTTTAGTACCGCTTGTTATTTATTACCTGATGTAAAACAGCAGATACGCTTGCTGCCTGAGCACGGTGTCGATGCCACAACGATCCACAGACTCATCGTCCATCTTATACCACGCTCCGCTGCTGGCCTGCAAAGAAAGGCGTCGGTATCTGGAGATGAACGGCACGGTGCCTCCACCAACCCAGGCAGAGAACTGCAGAACCAAGAGAAAGCCAAAACCAACCCAGCCCAGCCCCTAGGGAGACCTTCTCGCCAAGACCCTCGGCTGCCAGTAACACTGCCGTGAAAGCGTGTCTTCGGCAGGGTAGATTTTGCCCTGCCTTGCTAGGCAGGACGTCCCTCTTTACCTTTGTGTAGCAGAAATAGTGTCCGTGATAACAGCTGGGACCGCGGTGCACCACGACAGCATATAAGGAGTAGAGGAGCGGCTCCCCAGCTGCGTGAGACATGTACGGGCGAAGGTCCAAGTACTCGGGGTACTCCACAACCTACGGAGAGAGCAAGAGGGCTCAGAAGCCATCCTGAAATACTACGTGAACTAGCCTTCCAAGACTAAGGGCTAGAGGCGTAGAAAGACATCTCTGGGGCTGACGGCAACTCGGCGCTCCCTAAAGCTACGGGGCGTGGTTTGGGTGGCAGGAAACTGTTCTCGGCCAAAGCAGCTCTGCCGGAGCAGGGCACGCGCTTCTCCTCCCGCGGGAACTCTCCTCTCCTGGCAAGGGAACGCAAAGACCTCAACGCCAACAGCCGGCGAAAGGCCCCGCTGCTTTGGGAAACCCCCTGCGCCAGGAAGAGGAGGTTGCGCTCCAGCTGCGTACACACCTTGCTGATCTTCCCGCCGGTGAAATCGTCAAACCTTTTCAGGCACACCGTGAGAACCATGGGCGCGCGATGGATTGTAAACCTCTTGGAGGCGGCGACCATCCTCTCACACCTTGGAAGCAAGCACAGAGGCGAGGGCTGAAACGCACCCTGCGACGCAGCCTTTCTTCCCCCCGGAAGGCCAGACAACCCTTCCCGTCTCACACATCCTTGCGCTATTTTAAAACTATTCAGCACTGTAAGGCCACGCTAAAGCCAGCTGCGTCGTCTCCTTGTGCGTTCAGCCTACACGAAACGACGGCTTATGCTCGGCGACACGCAGCACCTTCACGCAGGATCTAGTACGATTAGGACGTTAGCGTTCATCTTACTGGCTACACCGATAGCAGTTTTCGCCCTCCAGCCGCTCAGGTCGGACAAAGCCCTCCAGAGCACCGGTGACAGAAGAGGCTGCCTGGAGGAGTGAGAAAGGAGAGCACTGAGCTGCGGGAAACACCCTCACCCAAACACCTCCTAGGAGTTTACGCAAAAACCTAGCTAGACGACGCTGAGGAGACCCGCCCTCAGCCTGCAAGCAGCGTCCGGAAGGAGACGGGACGAGCCTTTGGGGCTGAACATTGCCCTCCTTCCCAAGGGATTCCCAAGGCTACCGAGAGCCACCTCTCTGTGGCGCTGCACAGTTCAGCTACCGAGGGTGTGCAGGGTCACCACCAAGGAAAACAATACCACCCGCCAGGCCAGGAGCCAGACGGCTGCTGAGGGAGGGCAAAGGGAAGAAGGCTGAGAGGACGTCCAGGGTGCAGAGAGGACAATTCCCACTCGCCCGCCTTCAAGCCAGCACCCACAGGCAGACCGCTGCCACGGCCTCCCCAGAGGGACTCGGGCCATTCCGCTTCCCGCCCACCACCAAGCTCTCTTCGGGTCACAGGAGGCGTTGTTAAGCCAACCGCGTTGATTCTGGAAAGCTACAGGGGCCTTGGGATGCCCCGAAGCACAAGCGACAAGCCCTCTTACTTTCACGTCCAAAGGAACGTCCAGGAAGGCCTCGTAGGAACTGGAAACTGCCTTGCAGCTCAAGCATGTGACTGGAAGGCAAACCGAAACGCTCAGCGATAGGGGAGGTCGACCGTGCCCGTTCATGCTCCTCCTACCTACTGCGCCAGTCAGACGTACAGCTGTTTATCACAGGCAGCAGGCAGAAGGGCACAGCCAGTCCCAAGGGGAACAACAGGTGGGGAGCAGTACCTCTGGATCTCAGAGAGCCCCCAAAGATTTGATGGACGACGGTAGTCGATTGGGAAGAGATGTCCAAGCTGGAAAGGAACGGTAAGGGGCAGAGAGTCACCTCCTCCAGGAGTTTTACTTGGCCTGAAAACCCTGGGCGCAGGTTCTCCTTGATGGGAGCACCTCAAGGAGTCCAAAGGGCTCGGGAGCATTGGAAAGGCAATTTGCTTGTGCTTACTCGCTGCTTCCGCTCAGGCAAGCGCTCTGCATGGCATCGACAGCAAGGCGGAGGAACTCGTGGGCGTCTTCCTGCACGCCCAGCTGGAAATGTTCTCCTATGCCTAAGAAAGAGGAAGTTAGTCCTTCTCTCCTCCGCGAACAGACGGAGACATGGCAAAGCACCTGAAACGACTTACATGTCAGAACGCTGACGACACCCCAGGGCTCGATGGCACTGCCTGAGGAACGCAAGACGCTGTTCACGTGCGCTTCCATCCTGCACATCACGCAGACGCCTTGCTGACGACCTGAAGAGGGAGGCGGGAGGGAAGCAAGCTTCTCCGCTTAGTAAAATAGCCATAGCAACGGGAAACCTCACGCAGACCTTGGAGTCCCAGGAGCGGCCTCCACCCCTCCCAAGGCCCCCACGTCCCAACAAGCCCAGGACATTCGAGTGCGCAGAAGACACTCTTCAGAAGGACGCTGCTTCGCTGACAGAGCCTGTCTGTGCCACAGGCAAAGAGGGTTTAACTTGCAGGAGCTGGGACCAAGACGCGGGGCTACAAAGAGGCGCCTTTCTGAAGGGGAAAGAGACACCTGGACAGGACAAGCGGCTTCTGGGCTTGAGTGGTCAAAGACGACCAACTCGGCGGGTTGAGAAAGGAGGGCGGCTTTGCTCCTAAGCTGAATTCCAGGTGCTGGGAACCCTTGGCAAGTGCCCAACGAACGAGGAGCTGTTCATCAAAGTACTCACACGACTGGCTGTGCTCCCGAGAGAGCAGGTAGTTGGCCAGAGGGGGTGTGTAGGTCAGGCACTGCAGGATGGAGTTGAGGAAGCACGTATTGCCCAGGTTGTGGAGTCCCGCTCCAGCTCCCTGTCGGCGCTGCCAGGCCAGGCAAATCTTCTCCGGGGGAAAGAGGACCCTTTGTGGAGGAGCCATTCCCTCGACAAGGACTGCAGGGAAACGACATTGGGGAAGAGGTGAGAAGGCAGCCCTGCTGCTGTCAGACCTTTCTGCCGGCAAGGACACCTTTCAGTGTCTTGTGCCTAGCGGCAGAGGAGTGACACAAGGTGCTTTCCTGTCTCTGATGGAGAACACCTGGGTAAGCCTGGCTGCTAGCAGGAAAGCGCCCCAGGATTCGCCCTAGGCTCTCAGCGCACCAGCAGGCAGGGATGGAGCCCCAGCCGCGCCCGTTGCCTTTGGCGTTGGCAAAGGCCGAGCCTGCTGGCGAAGCCGCTACTCACAGGAGTCGTTCCCCGTTGCGGCCATCGCTCCTCTCGGGAACAGAGGGGAAGGCTCCGGATGGCAAAGGATGGCGGGAGGCGCTCCAGAGAGAGAGCAGCGCCGAGCCTGCCGCCTGATTGCAAAGAAATAACCGCAGCTCACCAAAAGGGTTTAAAAAAGCGCCACATGAAACCCACAGAACGGTATCTGCCCTCAAATCTCTTTCGGTGGTGCTCGGAACTGCGGCAGAGCTGCAGGCTGACGCCTTTCCCAGCGCTGTCCCAGGGCCCCAGTCCACAGCACCTTCAAAGGCCCTTGGGAAAGGCTCCAATGCACGGCACCTTCTCTGAAGAGGACCTGCTGCTGGCCTGTGGCCAGCGTTAGCAACACAGCCCGCCGCCTCTCTAGCCCACGCTTTCCCACCTTGCGTGCAGGAGCGACCGGCTTTGGGCTGCTACTTGAGCAGCTCCCGCTGCCGTGCTCCTCCTCTGCCAGCCTTCCTACCGCAGCACTCAGGGTGGGCTTCTCGTCCTTCTAGGCTGAGCCCAACACCTCACGCTGCACTGCCACCCCCCCACCCCCTACTTGCCCCTCCTAGGATACGGCAAAGAAAGAACAACTGCCAAACAGCAGCGCTACCCATAGCCCACGTGTGGCCAGCCTACAAAGGTGCGATGGCTCAGCCTAGGGCTGGCAAGGTACAGACCAGCCTCTCCTTTCATCCCACAGCGACCTACTGTGCCATCTGCCCTGCAAGTCACGTCACGGTTACCTTTGAGAGAGGAGGGAAGCTGGGCAGAAGTGGGCAGGAAACGAGGAATGCTTGGAAAAAAGGAGCCGCGCGAGCAGCAAAGGCAGGAGCCGAGTTGTCCCGAAGGCCAGCTCAGCCCAACTGGCCTTCGCTGGCCCGCTCCTCAGGATCACAGGCCCTGGCCGGGTGAGCTCACAAGCGCCGGGCGGGTGCCGCATCACCGCCCCTTTGTGACACGGGGACGCACGGGGACGCGCTGCGGCCAGCAGCCGCCACAGCCCGGGCACCTCCTGTAGCCAGCAGCTGGCAGCCCCTGGGCTTCCCCACGCGCTGCTGCCCAAGCGCCGTCTGTCCGCCGGCAGAGCTCCCACCTCTTCGCCGAGCCACACAGCCAGACGGACGAAGCGCTGGCCAGGCCTGGAAGCGCTCCTGCTCGCACCTTTGCCTGCCACCTGCGCTCGCTGAGGCTTTCCTTTCTGCTCTGCCCAGCTACAGGACTGTGTCCGTGACACTGGTGTAGCAAAGCACCCGGTCTCTCGCAGCTTCTTTTCCAAGCAGTTTGATCTGCCCCCCACCAGCTACAGCCACAGCCTGACTCTGAACGAGAGCTACCAAAGAAACGCCCTCAGCAACTGCGCTGCATTGACCTTGGCTGCCTCTCTCACCCTCCAGCTCCCCAAAACATTGGTGGGCAGCGCCTTAGCACCTGGATTCACCCCTTGACCTGCTCGGAGCCCGGGGAGCATTGCTTCCAGCGCACGCTGGGGCCCTGCCACAGCAGCACTAGCAGGCTCCAGAGCCCTTTCCCTGGCACCAGCCAGCAGCCAAGCGCCGCATTCAATGCTCACGCCACAAGCTCACCGAGCAGGACAAAGGCAGCTTTGCTTCCAAGCCTCCTCTAGCACCGCTCCTCCAGCTGGCAGCCATCCCACACTCCTAGGTGCAGAGGGACCTCACTGCTGAGCTCAGGGCAGGGTCAGGGCTCCGGAGGTGGCAGCGCCCAGTGCCACCCAGGAAAGCAGGGCACCCTGGCAGCTGGAGGTTGAGCAGGGTGTGCCCGCTCCTCACTCACACGCTTCAGCCACAGCTCGTGTGCTGGGGCAGCACGGCATTCGCTACCCTTCACAAAGAGCCACGGCAGGCGGGCTGGCTTGGCTGAACGTGGCTGAAGAGCGCCTGTGCCCCGAGGGGTGCCTTTTGCCGAAGGCATCTTGGGCATAAGGTGGCCGGGCCAGAGTTCTTTCTTCTTTGACTTTCTATAGCATTCTTCCCCTGAAGGTGCCGGGGTGGGGGCGGGCGGGGCAGAAGAAAGGAAGAAACACCATTCCTTGCTGTCAGGACTAAAGGCTCCAAGGAAGCGGAGCAGAAGCAGGTGCCGGAGCTCGGCCTCGGGATGGCAGCAGGACCCCCTGGCCGAATCGCCAGCTCCTCTCGGGCTGGTGACACCTGCCAACTTGCTGAGGAGGCGCTCTGCCCCATCACCCAGAGCTAACGTTAGGTGAGGAAGGGGCGAAGCACGACCAGAGCCACTACTGACCCCCGGGAGACACCGCTACGTCCTGGCCTTGCGCTAGGCTTGCTGCCACCGAGCGGCACCCTCTGGGCCCGGCTGTTCAGCCCCTTTCAGTCCCGCTCGCTGTCGGCTCATCCAGCCCACTTCCATTCGAGTGGCTCCAACACCGTGTTTAGAAAGAAGAGACTGCAAGATGGGCGCACTCAAGCACACAGCTTTCAAAATCCCACGCCACAAACCTCCCACGCTGGCTATTTCCGCCAATTGCCCCAAAGCCTCCAGAGAAGAAAACACCCCGTAAGCTCACGCCTGCAAGGCCAACGACTGTTTTTAATTCCGGATTTGGCTTTGCTGCCCGTTGCCTCCCAGCGAGCGCTGTTTTTTGCAAGGCGATCCCAAAAGCTGAACGCAGGCTAGAGCTCTTCCTCGAGGGACCTGTGGGCAGGCGTGCCAGCCGGCAGAGCCGTCCAGCTCTCTGGAAGCTCTCTTTGAGTCCTTCCTGGCCAGAGGCAGATCTGGGAGGAGAGACAGGGTGGGCTGCCGGCGCCCTTTGTGCAGCTTGGTCCCTGCTGGGGGCGGTCTCGCTGCTTCCTGGATTATTCTTCCTCCTCTTCGGCATTGCGGGAGTCAGATGCTGCGCTCCTCCCGCATCCAGGGTCACAATCTGCCCCCGCCACCGCTGCAGCGCCCCGAGTGCCTGTCCCACCTGCATCTCTGGACTGCTGAGACCCTCCTCCTCCTGCCCCTCTCCCTCTCCCTGCCCCTGCTAAGGGCTCCTAGTCCATGGTGACCACAAACAGGCTGTGGGGATCATAGCCGTGCCGTGGGGATCTGCTCCCCACTCCGCGCTCCGCTGAGTTTGCTCCCAAGCAGCCCTGGCTGCGGGAGCCCCCTTGGAGCCGGCGTTGGAGGGCCTCGGGAGCTGCATCGCCTCTTGGGGCTCGGGCACAACGCGGAGGACTTGTTCTCTCCCTCTTCCTCTTGCGTGCTGAGCGGCGGCGCCCCGTGTGCTCCACAGGGGGGCTGTGGATATCATTGCCCCGCTGACAGCATCTTCTCTGCTCCCTCTGCTTTGGCAGGCTCTGCTCCTGAGCAGCACTGGCTGCGCGAGCTGACTGGCAGCTGCTCTTGGAGGGCCCTGGAGCTGCGCCGTGCCTGGGAGCGCAGTCAACACTCGCAGGGCTAGTTCTCTTCCTCCTCCCTGCTGAGTGCTCGTAGTCCGTGGGGTCCACGACCCAGCTGCGGAGATCCCTGCCCCACTGCGGCGATCTGCTCCGGGGCCTCTCCCTGCCACCCTTCCTCTGGGAAGAAGGGCTCGCTCCACGCTCCTCCTCCTCGCTGCCCTCCTGCATGGTGTGCAGCAGACGGCCCGAGGGCGGAGAGCAGACCAGGCAGTCAGCTTTCCTTCTGGACACCAGCCTTGTCAAGCTGCAGAAGAAGCGATGCCAGCAGAAGCCCACGCAGGAGGCAATGCTGAGCCTGCCTGGCCAGATGGGGCCCAGCCAGCCTGCAGATGCCTCCCGTGCACCTGCCCAGGTGGGCTGGCTGGTGCTGGCTCTTGCGGAGGAGCCGCTGTCCCCTGGAGAGTCCTCCATGCCCGCTGCCACGTCCTGCAAGGAGAGCTGGGATAGGGTCCTGCCCTTCCCTCCTCAAGGGAGCAGAGCCGCGGGAAGCCCCAGAAGGTGCCTGAGGGGACAGCTAAGGGCCTTCCAGAGCCTCTCCTGGAGGGCTGCAGAGGCGGAAGGGCCAAAGGCGCACCAATGGGACGGATCTAGGGGGGGTGCTTTGAGAGGGAGCAGCGTCGCAACTGTCAACAGCGGTGCCGCGTGCCAGGGAAAAGAGAGCGATGCCAAGATGCCAGAAAGAAGCCCACTGCCCACGTGCTGCCCTCAGCCACCTCCCCGGGGTTACCTTGGTCTGTCGAGGCTCACCCTCTGCTCCCACAGAACCCACTTGCTTCCTGCTGGACCCCCACAGGCTGGGGAAGGAAGGGGCATACGATGGTGCCGGTGAGGAAGCAGCCATTTCACCAGGTTTCCGATCAGAGCACCTGGAGAATAAAAACAAAGAGAGGCATCTCTCTTTAGGGCTCTTCTTGCAGCCTCCTCTCGGCTTCAGTCCTTTTGTGGGAGCGGTTTCTACGACAGAGGGAAGATGCAACCAGGGCCACAAATGGCATTCTGGCAAGTTCAGCTGGGGTCTTCCCCAATCCCCCTGTCGGAGCAAGGCCTCGTCTTTATAACCCCTATGGCCTCCATGTCATAGAATCGTAGAATCATCAGGCAGTTTGGACTGGAAGGGACCTGAAAGATCACCTCGTTCCACCTCCCCTGCCCTGGCCACAGACACCTTCCACCAGACCACGTTGCTCAAAGCCCCGTCCAGCCTGGCCTCCAACACCTCCCGGGAGAGGGAACCTACAGCTTCCCTGGGCAACCTGTGCCAGGGCCTCGCCACCCTCACCCTCAAGGATTTCTTCCTAACAGAGAGCTAACCAAAACCTACCCTCCCTCGCTTTCAAACCGGTCCCCCTCTTCCTACCACCACACTCCCTGATAAAGAGTCCCTCCCCACCTCGCCTGTAGGCCCCCTTTAAGTACTCTTCCCTACGTCAGCCAGCCTCACAGAGCAGGCAAGCAGCACTTTGCACCAGGGCAGCAGCCTAAAGCCCGCTAGGGAAAGATAACCACTGACGTGGGGTAGCTCAGCTCTGACAGCGCTGAATGGGGCGGCCTGTACTCGCTCTCCTGTGAGAGAAACGCTCGGGGGGATGAGAAGAAAATCAGCACAAACCAGGAGAGGAAACCGATTCTAAACAGGTTTTAGTACCGCTTGTTATTTATTACCTGATGTAAAACAGCAGATACGCTTGCTGCCTGAGCACGGTGTCGATGCCACAACGATCCACAGACTCATCGTCCATCTTATACCACGCTCCGCTGCTGGCCTGCAAAGAAAGGCGTCGGTATCTGGAGATGAACGGCACGGTGCCTCCACCAACCCAGGCAGAGAACTGCAGAACCAAGAGAAAGCCAAAACCAACCCAGCCCAGCCCCTAGGGAGACCTTCTCGCCAAGACCCTCGGCTGCCAGTAACACTGCCGTGAAAGCGTGTCTTCGGCAGGGTAGATTTTGCCCTGCCTTGCTAGGCAGGACGTCCCTCTTTACCTTTGTGTAGCAGAAATAGTGTCCGTGATAACAGCTGGGACCGCGGTGCACCACGACAGCATATAAGGAGTAGAGGAGGGGCTCCCCAGCTGCGTGAGACATGTACGGGCGAAGGTCCAAGTACTCGGGGTACTCCACAACCTACGGAGAGAGCAAGAGGGCTCAGAAGCCATCCTGAAATACTACGTGAACTAGCCTTCCAAGACTAAGGGCTAGAGGCGTAGAAAGACATCTCTGGGGCTGACGGCAACTCGGCGCTCCCTAAAGCTACGTGGCGTGGTTTGGGTGGCAGGAAACTGTTCTCGGCCAAAGCAGCTCTGCCGGAGCAGGGCACGCGCTTCTCCTCCCGCGGGAACTCTCCTCTCCTGGCAAGGGAACGCAAAGACCTCAACGCCAACAGCCGGCGAAAGGCCCCGCTGCTTTGGGAAACCCCCTGCGCCAGGAAGAGGAGGTTGCGCTCCAGCTGCGTACACACCTTGCTGATCTTCCCGCCGGTGAAATCGTCAAACCTTTTCAGGCACACCGTGAGAACCATGGGCGCGCGATGGATTGTAAACCTCTTGGAGGCGGCGACCATCCTCTCACACCTTGGAAGCAAGCACAGAGGTGAGGGCTGAAACGCACCCTGCGACGCAGCCTTTCTTCCCCCCGGAAGGCCAGACAACCCTTCCCGGCTCACACATCCTTGCGCTATTTTAAAACTATTCAGCACTGTAAGGCCACGCTAAAGCCAGCTGCGTCGTCTCCTTGTGCGTTCAGCCTACACGAAACGACGGCTTATGCTCGGCGACACGCAGCACCTTCACGCAGGATCTAGTACGATTAGGACGTTAGCGTTCATCTTACTGGCTACACCGATAGCAGTTTTCGCCCTCCAGCCGCTCAGGTCGGACAAAGCCCTCCAGAGCACCGGTGACAGAAGAGGCTGCCTGGAGGAGTGAGAAAGGAGAGCACTGAGCTGCGGGAAACACCCTCACCCAAACACCTCCTAGGAGTTTACGCAAAAACCTAGCTAGACGACGCTGAGGAGACCCGCCCTCAGCCTGCAAGCAGTGTCCGGAAGGAGACGGGACGAGCCTTTGGGGCTGAACATTGCCCTCCTTCCCAAGGGATTCCCAAGGCTATCGAGAGTCACCCCTCTGTGGCGCTGCACAGTTCAGCTACCGAGGGTGTGCAGGGTCACCACCAAGGAAAACAATACCACCCGCCAGGCCAGGAGCCAGACGGCTGCTGAGGGAGGGCAAAGGGAAGAAGGCTGAGAGGACGTCCAGGGTGCAGAGAGGACAATTCCCACTCGCCCGGCTTCAAGCCAGCACCCACAGGCAGACTGCTGCCACGGCCTCCCCAGAGGGACTCGGGCCATTCCGCTTCCCGCCCACCACCAAGCTCTCTTCGGGTCACAGGAGGCGTTGTTAAGCCAACCGCGTTGATTCTGGAAAGCTACAGGGGCCTTGGGATGCCCCGAAGCACAAGCCACAAGCCCTCTTACTTTCACGTCCAAAGGAACGTCCAGGAAGGCCTCGTAGGAACTGGAAACTGCCTTGCAGCTCAAGCACGTGACTGGAAGGCAAACCGAAACGCTCAGCGATAGGGGAGGTCGACCGTGCCCGTTCATGCTCCTCCTACCTACTGCGCCAGTCAGACGTACAGCTGTTTATCACAGGCAGCAGGCAGAAGGGCACAGCCAGTCCCAAGGGGAACAACAGGTGGGGAGCAGTACCTCTGGATCTCAGAGAGCCCCCAAAGATTTGATGGACGACGGTAGTCGATTGGGAAGAGATGTCCAAGCTGGAAAGAAACGGTAAGGGGCAGAGAGTCACCTCCTCCAAGAGTTTTACTTGGCCTGAAAACCCTGGGCGTAGGTTCTCCTTGATGGGAGCACCTCAAGGAGTCCAAAGGGCTTGGGAGCATTGGAAAGGCAATTTGCTTGTGCTTACTCGCTGCTTCCGCTCAGGCAAGCGCTCTGCATGGCATCGACAGCAAGGCGGAGGAACTCATGGGCGTCTTCCTGCACGCCCAGCTGGAAATGTTCTCCTATGCCTAAGAAAGAGGAAGTTAGTCCTTCTCTCCTCCGCGAACAGACGGAGACATGGCAAAGCACCTGAAACGACTTACATGTCAGAACGCTGACGACACCCCAGGGCTCGATGGCACTGCCTGAGGAACGCAAGGCGCTGTTCACGTGCGCTTCCATCCTGCACATCACGCAGACGCCTTGCTGACGACCTGAAGAGGGAGGCGGGAGGGAAGCAAGCTTCTCCGCTTAGTAAAATAGCCATAGCAACGGGAAACCTCACGCAGACCTTGGAGTCCCAGGAGCGGCCTCCACCCCTCCCAAGGCCCCCACGTCCCAACAAGCCCAGGACATTCGAGTGCGCAGAAGACACTCTTCAGAAGGACGCTGCTTCGCTGACAGAGCCTGTCTGTGCCACAGGCAAAGAGGGTTTAACTTGCAGGAGCTGGGACCAAGACGCGGGGCTACAAAGAGGCGCCTTTCTGAAGGGGAAAGAGACACCTGGACAGGACAAGCGGCTTCTGGGCTTGAGTGTTCAAAGACGACCAACTCGGCGGGTTGAGAAAGGAGGGCGGCTTTGCTCCTAAGCTGAATTCCAGGTGCTGGGAACCCTTGGCAAGTGCCCAGCGAACGAGGAGCTGTTCATCAAAGTACTCACACGACTGGCTGTGCTCCCGAGAGAGCAGGTAGTTGGCCAGAGGGGGTGTGTAGGTCAGGCACTGCAGGATGGAGTTGAGGAAGCACGTATTGCCCAGGTTGTGCAGTCCCGCTCCAGCTCCCTGTCGGTGCTGCCAGGCCAGGCAAATCTTCTCCGGGGGAAAGAGGACCCTTTGTGGAGGAGCCATTCCCTCGACAAGGACTGCAGGGAAACGACATTGGGGAAGAGGTGAGAAGGCAGCCCTGCTGCTGTCAGACCTTTCTGCCAGCAAGGACACCTTTCAGTGTCTTGTGCCTAGCGGCAGAGGAGTGACACAAGGTGCTTTCCTGTCTCTGATGGAGAACACCTGGGTAAGCCTGGCTGCTAGCAGGAAAGCGCCCCAGGATTCGCCCTAGGCTCTCAGCGCACCAGCAGGCAGGGATGGAGGCCCAGCCGCGCCCGTTGCCTTTGGCGTTGGCAAAGGCCGAGCCTGCTGGCGAAGCCACTACTCACAGGAGTCGTTCCCCGTTGCGGCCATCGCTCCTCTCGGGAACAGAGGGGAAGGCTCCGGATGGCAAAGGATGTCGGGAGGCGCTCCAGAGAGAGAGCAGCGCCGAGCCTGCCGCCTGATTGCAAAGAAATAACCGCAGATCACCAAAAGGATTTAAAAAAGCGCCACATGAAACCCACAGAACGGTATCTGCCCTCAAATCTCTTTCGGTGGTGCTCGGAACTGCTGCAGAGCTGCAGGCTGACGCCTTTCCCAGCGCTGTCCCAGGGCCCCAGTCCACAGCACCGTCAAAGGCCCTTGGGAAAGGCTCCAATGCACGGCACCTTCTCTGAAGAGGACCTGCTGCTGGCCTGTGGCCAGCGTTAGCAACACAGCCCGCCGCCTCTCTAGCCCACGCTTTCCCACCTTGCGTGCAGGAGCGACCGGCTTTGGGCTGCTGCTTGAGCAGCTCCCGCTGCCGTGCTCCTCCTCTGCCAGCCTTCCTACCGCAGCACTCAGGGTGGGCTTCTCGTCCTTCTAGGCTGAGCCCAACGCCTCACGCTGCACTGCCACCCCCCCACCCCCTACTTGCCCCTCCTAGGATACGGCAAAGAAAGAACAACTGCCAAACAGCAGCGCTACCCATAGCCCACGTGTGGCCAGCCTACAAAGGTGCGATGGCTCAGCCTAGGGCTGGCAAGGTACAGACCAGCCTCTCCTTTCATCCCACAGCGACCTACTGTGCCATCTGCCCTGCAAGTCACGTCACGGTTACCTTTGAGAGAGGAGGGAAGCTGGGCAGAAGTGGGCAGGAAACGAGGAATGCTTGGAAAAAAGGAGCCGCGCGAGCAGCAAAGGCAGGAGCCGAGTTGTCCCGAAGGCCAGCTCAGCCCAACTGGCCTTCGCTGGCCCGCTCCTCAGGATCACAGGCCCTGGCCGGGTGAGCTCACAAGCGCCGGGCGGGTGCCGCATCACCGCCCCTTTGTGACACGGGGACGCACGGGGACGCGCTGCGGCCAGCAGCCGCCACAGCCCGGGCACCTCCTGTAGCCAGCAGCTGGCAGCCCCCGGGCTTCCCCACGCGCTGCTGCCCAAGCGCCGTCTGTCCGCCGGCAGAGCTCCCACCTCTTCGCCGAGCCACACAGCCAGACGGACGAAGCGCTGGCCAGGCCTGGAAGCGCTCCTGCTCGCACCTTTGCCTGCCACCTGCGCTCGCTGAGGCTTTCCTTTCTGCTCTGCCCAGCTACAGGACTGTGTCCGTGACACTGGTGTAGCAAAGCACCCGGGCTCTCGCAGCTTCTTTTCCAAGGAGTTTGATCTGCCCCCCACCAGCTACAGCCACAGCCTGACTCTGAACGAGAGCTACCAAAGAAACGCCCTCAGCAACTGCGCTGCATTGACCTTGGCTGCCTCTCTCACCCTCCA